>NC_142472.1:62808055-63111086 GCF_049115385.1 Moschus berezovskii | reverse complement strand
GCAGTTGTTTGAACATTCTTTGGCATTGCCTTTCTTTGGGATTGGAATGAAACTGACCTTTTCCAGTCCTGGGGCCACTGCTGAGTTTTCCAAATTTGCTGACATATTGAGTGCAGCACTTTCACAGCATCATCTTTTAGGATTTGAAATAGCTCAACTGGAATTCCATCACCTCCACTAGCTTTGTTCCTAATGATGCTTCCTAAGGCCCACTTGACTTTGCATTCCAGGATGTTTGGCTCTAGGTGAGTGATCACACCATCATGGGTCATGAAGATCTTTTTTGTACAGTTCTTCTGTGTATTCTTGCCACCTCTTCTTAATATCTTCTGCTTCTTTTAAGTCCATACCATTTTTGTCCTTTATTATGCCCATCTTTGCATGAAATGTTCCCTTGGTATCTCTAATTTTCTTGAAGAGATCTCTAGTCTTCCCCATTCTATTGTTTTCCTCTATTTCTTTGCATTGATCACTGGAAAGGCTTTCTTATCTCTCCTTGCTATTCTTTGGAACTCTGCATTCAATGGGTCTATCTTTCCTTTTCTCCTTTGCCTTTCACTTCTTTGCACGGCTGTTTGTAAGGCCTCCTCAGACAACCATTTTGCCTTTTTGCATTTCTTTTTCTTGGGGATGGTCTTGATCCCTGCCTCCTGTGCAATTCACGAACCTCCATCCATAGTTCTTCAGGCACTCTGTCTATCAGATCTAATCCCTTGAATCTATTTCTCACTTCCACTGTATAATCGGAAGGGATTTGATTTAGGTCAGACCTGAATGGTCCAGTGATTTTCCCTACTTTCTTCAATTTAAATCTGAATTTGGCAATAAGGAGTTCATGTCCTGAGCCATAGTCAGCTCCCAGTCTTGTTTTTGTTGACTGTATAGAGTTTCCCCATCTGTGGCTGCAAAGAATATAATCTATCTGGTTTTGGTATTGACCATCTGGTGATGTCCATGTGTAGAGTCTTCTCTTGTGTTGTTGGAAGAGGGTGTTTGCTATGACCAGTGCATTCTCTTGGCAAAACTCTATTAGCCTTTGGCCTGCTTCATTTTGTACTCCAAGGCCAAATTTGCCTGTTACTCCAGGTATTTCTTGACTTCCTACTTTTGCATTCCAGTCCCCTATAATGAAAAGGACATCTCCCTTAGTGCTATTCATATTCATGTTTTCAGTAGCTCAGTTGTGTCCGATTGTTTGAGACCCCATGGACTGTAGCTTGTCAGATTCCTCTGTCCATGGAATTTCCCAGGCAAGAATACCGGAGTGGGTTGCCATTTCCTCCTCCAGAGGATCTTCCCAACCTTGGGATCAAACCTGAGTCTCTTGCTTTGACAGGAGGATCCTTTAGAACTGAGTCACCTGGGAAACCCTCCCTTAGTGCTAGGAGCAAAAGATAAAGAACATAATAAATGGAATTGAAAATTGCCAAGAAAAAGATACCAGTTTGTGTCACAATTTTAACTAGAACCTGTTGGTTTCAGTAGAAAAATCACTCAAAGTTTGTTTTTTGCCTTCATGGAGTTAATCTCAAAGGAAAGATACTAATTAATATGTACTACTTCTAATATCAGTGAATCATCCTGTATTAATCATATCCACAGAAAAATCTGTTGTGTCTGAGGGGACTGTCACATTCATCTTATAGCCAGCAACTGTTAGTCATACAAAGTTAGCATTAAATATAAGAAATTACAAGTCATTGAAACTGGAAAGGAATTAAGCCTTGTGTGAACAAAAGTCTGTGACTCAGTGAGTTATAACCAGTGCAAAGAGAATTTTGTTTTCCTTTTTCCCAAATAAATCTGGCAAAATGATCCTACTGTATGTGAACTTTTCTTGTATTATCTCCATAAAGAACCTGCCTGCCAAAATAGGAGACCTGGGTTCAATCCCTGGATCAGGAAGATCAGTATCTTAACATACTCAACCAACCACAATTCCTACCCACTCCCCGCCCCCCGCCCATCCTGTATCTCATTATATCAGCATGGGCGAGTCCATCATTCATTACCTTGTTTAACTTGAGCATGTTGACCTGTTGTTAATAAATAGTCATAGTTTTTACAACAACAAATTTAACAGATGCATAAGAGCAGAAGCAATGAAAATATGAAACTTCTAGAATCTTCCAGACTATATCCCATGAGGTTTGATTGAGAGCAGAATTTGGAGTAAAGAGAAGGTTGAGTTAGAAGGAACCAGCATTGACTGGTTTTATGTGTCAGTTTCTCTCATAGGTCCTTGACATACGGGACATCAGTAATCATTGCAACAATCCAACTAAGAAAGCATGACTTCTACTTTACACCAGAGAAAGCTGCAAATTCAAAGAGCCAGGTGCTTTTGATAGAGTTACTCAGCTAAAATCTAGCATACCAGGATTTGCACCCAGTATGAAGTGGTTTAGACTAAAAACTCATCTCCAGTCAAGACACGTGTAACTCGCGAAGAGAAATATTTTAATTTGTATTGCAGTTCAGAGACTCTGGGAAGGAATTAAAAATTAAGGTTTTGTTTTTAGTTATAAATATCACTTACAGATTTTTTTTTTCACTAGAAATCTCCCAGCCAAAGGTTTTAGAAATGGTAACAATTATTTATTTTACCAAACACATATCAGATTTTTCTAGGCTTGCTCTTGGTTTACATTTTCATGGAAATTTACTTCATTCAAAAACAAACACTGTTGTAAATCTGAATTACAATTAATCACTAATTTTCTTTACAGCATGTCATAATTTTAGAATTTGGCTTGATTTAGCTGTTTTGGGGTGTTTTTTTAAAATAAATTACCAGGGAAAAATATAGAAAATGTAATTGAATCAGCGTCGCTTTCGTATCTGCCACCTAAGCTACCCTACAATTCTTTGAAAAGAGCTCAACACTAAGATAACATGAGGGATAAACACTCCAGTATTCCATACGAGGACAGATCTTAGAGCCAACATACAACATTTGTTCTTTCCATAAATACTTGTATTTATCTAAATTTTAGAAAGAAAAATGCAAATTAATGCAATAACTCTTGTCTCTTAGGCAGATATTTTCAAATGTGTTGTTACACTATCATTTATTCCGTGCCATAAATAAACTTCAGTGCTAGCAAGGATAAATTAAACCAAGGTCCCTGACCCAGGATCTAGCTATCAAGCAAAACTGTAACAAATCATAAAATGTAATCACATATGAACACTTAATGGTTAGAAACATTCCATGCAGTGTAAATAGAGAACAATATGATTCATGTTTTCATTAGGTAGAACACTGGGGCAACTTGGGACAATCCTTCAGATAATCCTTTTAATAGATTGTCAGAATGTCACAACTGAAAAAAAAAAAACTGGCAATTTCTTTTATATATCTACTCCAACACCTTTGTTTCTTTGTAGCTGTTGCTTTCACGATGAGAAAACTGATGTCCAAAGAGGTTTATAATTTGCCTGAGGTTACACAGATTTTTCTGGCAGAGTTGGGACTGTAAAAGAAGCTAAACCTCTTTCCTTCTTATATATATTTATTACAGGGCTTCTCTTATAGCTCAGCCAGTAGAGAATCTGCCTGCAATGCAGGAGACGCAGGTTCAATCCCTAGGTGGGGAAGATCCCCTGGAGAAGGAAATGGCAACCCACTCCAGTATCCTTGCCTGGAAAATCTCATGGACAGAGGAGCCTGGTGGGCTGTAGTCCATGGGGTCGCAAAGAGTTGGTCATGACTGAGCGACTAACACACACTAACACAAGAATATTACAGAAAATAAAGGCAACTATGGTTTTCACTTAAAATCTTTTATAGGTTTTTTATTTCTTCAGCTTTTTAAATGTTGAGGAAAAATTAAAATAAAACTAAAGTCATAATTATTCTGGCACCTTGGTTAAAAAATTTACCGGCCAATGAAGGACATGCAAGAGATGTGGATTTGATCCCTGGGTGGGGAAGATCCCCTGGAGGAGGAAATGGCAACCCACTCCAGTATTCTTGCCTGGAAGAGTCCACGGACAGAGCAGCTTGGCAGGCTACAGTCCATGGGGCTGCAAAGAGCTGGACACGACCAAGTGCCTGAGCACACCTAGCTGTGCTAGGCACTGCTCTAAATGCTTGGGAGACATTAGAAACACAACACAGACAAACGTTCCTGCCCTCCTGGAGCTGACATATTAGTAAAGGCAGATAATACACGGGACAAATAAGTAAACTATGTGCTAGTACTAAAGACAATTAATGATGTGGAATGAAATAATAGAAATTAAATCAAGGAGTCCCCAAGCTCTGAGCCTCAGACCAGTACCTCCTGTCAGATCAGCAGTGGCATTAGATTAGAAGTAAAGTGCACAAATAAATGTAACATGCTTGAAATGATCCTGAGACCATACTCCGCCACCAACCGGTCTGTGGAAAAATTGCCTTCCATGAAATTGGTCCCTGGGTCCGAAAAGTTTGAGGACCCCTGAATAAGCCAGGTAAGGGAGGTGGAGAATCAACTGTAGGAAGCTACTTTCAATGAAAGCTAGGAAGGAATGTCAGGTTAAATGTGATGACAAGTAATCTGAAAGCAAATTCCTGAAGGCGGAGCGGCTACACAAGAATTAGAGGAGGTGAGAAGTAGAGGCACATAAATCTCTAGAGAAAGAGGAATTAGGCGCTGGGGACACCGAGGGTATGGGGTCTAAGGTGGGGTATCGGGGGGTGTTGGCAACCAGGTGAGGCTGAGGTGGAGTAGCAAGTACAATAGTAGCAGATGCTGTGAAAGCAGTAGTGGGAAGCCACATGATGCACAACCTTGGGAGCTGTTGGAAGAGCCTTGGTTCCTATTCCCAATTGGATGCGGACACCCCTGAAGGTTTGAGCAGAGATGTGGCAGGTTATGACATTGAATTTAAAGGTATTTTTTTAAATGTGCAAGAAAGGAAGCAAGGACATCAATTTGGAAGATATTGTAGTCATCCAAGTGAGAGGTAAGGATGGCTTGAACCAGGGAGAAAGCAATGGAAGTGAAAAAGTGGGCAGGTTCGTGGTATATTTTGAAGATGGAAGAAATATTTATTTGATCACTTAATTGATTTGATATATACAGCAAATGTGTGAGTCTAGTAGACATTTTGGAGAAGGCACTGGCAAGCCACTCCAGTACTCTTGCCTAGAAAATCCCATGGATGGAGGAGCCTGGTAGGCTGCAGTCTGTGGGGTCGCTAAGGGTTGGACACGACTGAGCGAGTTCACTTCCACTTTTCACTTTCACAGGAAATGGCAACCCACTCCAGTGTTCTTGCCTGGAGAATCCCAGGGACGGGGGAGCCTGGTGGGCTTCCATCTATGGGGTCACACAGAGTTGGACACGACTGAAGTGACTTAGCTGCAGCCGCAGTAGACATTTAATAAAACCAATCTAATTGGCCACCATTAGAAAGAGTCTGCCGGAGAAAGAAATGGCAACCCACTCCAGTATTCTTGCCTGGAGAATCCCAGGGACGGGAAAGCCTGGTGGGCTGCTGTCTATGGGGTCGCACAGGGTTGGACACGACTGAAGCGATTCAACAGCAGCAGCAGCAGTGGCAGCAGCAGCAGAGAGTCTGCAACTGCCTTTAAACAAACTTACACCTCACAGGTGCTCACATAAAAAATTTAACCTTTAAATTCAAAGGATTGCAGAATACACGTGACTTCTAGAAAATCCTTCAACTGCCCCATGTGTGCTGTGATTTTTTTCTCTGCTGTCTCCTCTGGACATCAAACGTCCTTTCTTACATAGCCTTCTCTTCTACCATCTCGAAACATCCAAAATTAAAAGCACTTTCTCTCCTAGTCCACCATTCACTCAAAAATCTGCAAAATATATGTGATATTTGCCTTTCAAAAGTAAAATCAATTAAAACAAACAAAAACCCTCAATACTGTTTTCTCATCTATTAGTCACCTACTCTTTACTGAGCAACTGAACTGAACTGAACTGAACTCTTTCCGTAGTAATTAAACTTCTTGAAACAGTGCTCAATGGTGAATCTTTCTTGTTCTTCACATATTATTTATTCCTCAGATCATTTTAATATTGCCACCACAGAGGCAGGTCTATTTGAATTTCCTTAACAAAGTTAATGAAAATCTACTTTTGCTGTCTCAAATAACTCCTTTTACGTTTTTATTATTTATTGCATTTTTTGTCCTTAATTGAACTTTCTAAATTGCAGTTCAAACTAATGTTTGTGAATTTTTTTGAGACTGATTTAATGCTCTTCTTTATTCTCTTTCACTAGCATTCTTTCCTAAGTCATGAAGTACTAATGTCAGTTTTCTTCTCCCACTGGGAATGTTTTCCCCTTTCTTTATCCTCTTTTTTCTTTCCTCTTCTCTTCTGTGCTTTATTATAAATACAGACTCCTCTAAGAAAACCTAAACCATTCCATTGGCTTCAACTTTGACTCACACGCTGACTAAAACCAAATCCAAGGTTGCTGTTAATTAAGACATTTTTCTTTCTGGATCCAGTTTCTGATTGTACCAGAGGCAATTCAAATAAAAGTTGTCCAAAATAAAAATCCATTCTCTCCCTCTTGACACACTCATATTAATCAAAGCTATGTCAATGTTTGTGTTTTCTCAGTAAATGACTCCACTCATTTATAAAAGCTGGTAACTTCCATCTAATTATTTATTCTAATTTCTTCATATCTGTAGTAGTATTAAAAATTATTTGTCTAGTAAATTACTTTCTTACCATATGTTTTCAGTGTCACTACGTTATTTTTATTCTTCAATATTCTATTGCTTCTATTACTCAGGAACTCTTAACCTGTATCAACCATCCTTTTCTGAAAGCTTTTTCTTATCTTCATTGGAGTTAGCTCCCTAAAGGATAACATGCTGACTTACAGTTCAGCATGGCAGATTGAATGATGTTTCTATTTTCTCTCACTCGTAAAAATGTCTAAAATCACAGGGAAAAGACATAAAACATAACAGCCCACAAAATGAAAAGAATTAGAGAAGACAGGACAATGTGTTATTTATTCAAGGATACTTAGGGATCAGCAGTCCAGGTTCAACGCATGATATAGGATGCTCGAGGCTGGTGCACGGGGATGACCCGGAGGGAGGATAAGGAGAGGAGAGAGGTGGGTTCAAGAAGGGGAACACATGTACACCCGGGACAGATTCATGTCAGTGTAAGGCAAAACCAATACAATATTGTAAAGTGATTAGCTTCCAATAAAAAAATAATAATAAAAAAGAATACTTAGGGAGATATTTCTTGCCTGGAAAATCCCATGAACGGAGGAGCCTGGTGGGCTGCAGTCCATGGGATCGCTGAGAGTCGGACACCACTTTCACTTTTCACTTTCATGCACTGGAGAAGGAAATGGCAACCCACTCCAGTGTTCTTGCCTGGAGGATCCCAGGGATGGGGGAGCCTGGTGGGCTGCCGTCTATGGGGTCGCACAGAGTCGGACACAACTGAAGCAACTTAGTAGCAGCAGCAGCAGCAGGAGCAGGAAGACATTGATAAAATTTTGATGAGACACATTTATTTCTGTCCCAGATGGAATAACAGGGACTACATTTACCCTCCAACCTGAAACAAACACAGAAGAGACACATTCATGAAACAGTGATGTGTAAGAGACTGGACATTTCTGGGCAGAGATCCCCAGGAAAGAGGAAACACACCACACAAGCCCACAGTTGCCTCAGTTTAGTGGTTAGAGAGAGTACCCAGCCTACATACAGGTCAGGAGGGGGAACCTAGTGAGAACCTGATGAATTTGCTGCATCAGGATGGAGGTGAGAAGCCAGGCAGTGAGGGATACTAGACTTCACAGGACAGAGTGCTTGAGAATAGGAAGTTGCCAGAATCTTCAGATTCACAGTGGTTCCCACTCAAGTGTCCAGCCGAATACTGCTTAATGCACTTGTGTGAGAAATATGCTTGGGTGATGGAAAGAACCTCTTAAAAAGATTAGAGGGCCACATGGGACAGAGAAGGATGCCGAGTCCACCAGACAGACTGAAGAGTCTAATTTGTACGTTATTGGGTAGTGTACATAGAGGAATTTTCTTACCTCAGTAGTGGAGCAAACACTACCTCAGGCTTCCTAGGTGGCTCAGTGGTAAAGAATCCACCTCCCAATGCAGGAAGCTCAAGTTCTATTCCTGGGTTGGGAAGATCCCCTGGAGAAGGAAATGGCAACCCACTCCAGTATTCTTGCCTGGACAATCCCATGGACAGAGAAGCCTGGTGGGCTACAGTCCACGGGGTCACAAAAGAGTTGGACATGACTTAGTGACTAAACAACAAAACAGCAAACACTACCTCAACTGATTACAAGTAATTTTACTTGCATTCCAGACCCAAACTCAAGAACATTTACAGAAATCCCAAAACCATCCATCACACGACAAGGTAAAACTCACTACAGCTTACATACAATAAAATAATTTTAAATAAATTATCAGGCATGCAATGAAGCAGAAAATGATGATTTATGATGAGGAGATAAATCAGGCAATTGGGTATGATCTAGAATTAACACAGATATTGGGAACAGCCGACAAGGATATAAAAATAATTATTGACTGTACTCTATGTGTTTAACATGATAAACAGGAGAAGAAGGGGACAAGTTGAGGGATGCAGTAGACAGTGTCATGAGGAATCTTCTCATGGTGATGGACATGTTCATTATTTTGATTGTGGGGGATGTTTTCACAGATGAATATATTGTCAAAACATTAAATTTTGCACTTTATGTACATGCCGTTTATTATGTCAATTATGTCTCAATTAAAATATTAAAGAAATAATTTTTACCAAACCAAAAACAATTGAATGGCTTTCTAGGCAATGGGGCAAGACAGAACTTGTGTTAAGGGAAGGAGTCAAGGTCAAACAGTGGTCAGGCCAGGTTTAGTGCTCCATTCTTGGAGCTCCTCCCTGCTGTCCACAGGCATTTAGAACTTAAAGCCCTAGACCTCAGAGTGTAATGGCATACAAAAAATTTGCTGGGATTTCCCTGGCAGTGCAGTGGTTAAGGCTTCCCCTTCCCATGCAGGTAATGTGGCTCAGTCCCTGGCCAGGAAAATAGGATCCCACATGCCTCACCGCCATAAAACCAAAACATAAAACAGCATCAATATTTTAACAAATTCAATAAAGACAGATGTAATTTTTTCTATCACAACAGTCAGGAAATGGTGATAATTTCCCAGAGGAGTCTGATGTCACATGAAGGTCTTCTTTTACATCAGATATCGTGGGGAATTCAAGGTCAACCTTTCCAACTTGTAGACACAGGGATCCCTGCTAAGGATGACTCTGACTTTTCCTGGGGATTCATGTGCCATGAGGAATGTTCAGGCGGTGTTAACCACCTTTATTAGCCCTTTTACAGTGGAAGTTGAGCACCCGTGCAGCGTCTAGAATGAACACCCAACAGATGGCCACTCACATGACTTACACTCCTCTTGGGGTTCCCTCTGCCACTTCTCATGAGGCGACCTTACCTCAAGAATGAGTTTCCACTGCATTTGAACAGGCAGAAAGGCTATCTTCTTCACTTTCTTATGCTCCCCCAAATACCATTGCCATATTTCTCAGTTTGTGATTGTAGAAAAAGAAGACAGAGATAGTCCCAAAAGGAATAAGAGAGAAACACACAGCCTCTTACATTCAGATATAGAAGAGGGTCTGTGAATTGAAATTCACAAACTAAATATAAAATAGTTTTAAAGTAACTTTGGGAAGCTTGGGTAACTTGGCTCAGTGGGTAAAGAATTCGCCTTCAATGGAGACACAGGAGACGTGGGTTCGATCCTTGGGTCAGAAAGATTCCCCTGGAGGAGGGCATGGCAACTCACTCTAGTGTTCTTGCCTGGGAAATCCCATGGACAGAGGAGCTGGAGGGTACAGTCCATGGGGCTGCAAAGAGTCAGACATGACTGAGGGACTAAACAACAACAACAAGGAGACCATTGGGTTCACTTCCAAGGCTTTCTCACATCAATGTTAAAATTTGTCAAAATCCGTTTAGGAAAAATAGGAATCTGCCAGCTATTGGAGGCAACGTTTAATATTATTCTGCATGACCCATCCTCAACTTTGCATTAATTAGGATTATTTGGCATGAACTGCATGAGTGAGGTCATTCACAGGATCTCTAAAGGCCGCCATTTTCACTGTTGTGACTTTGAAGGACTTTGGGTGAACAGGAGACAGAAACTAACACAGATACCAACCTTTCCTCAACTGTAGGGAACTGGTTTATTATTCAATAAGATTCAGAGCAAACCTAGATACTTATCACTAGTAGATAAAATGAAAGGCTAAGGTGGAAACAGCTTTTTCTCTAAAACAAGGGTAAATATTATAGAAACTACTGCTATAATGGATAGTCGCCGCCGCCGCTGTCACTTCAGTTGTGTCCAACTCTGTGCGACTCCATAGACGGCAGCCCACCAGGCTCCCCCGTCCCTGGGATTCTCCAAGCAAGAACACTGGAGTGGGTTGCCATTTCCTTCTCCAATGCAGGAGAGTGAAATGTAAAAGTGAAGTCACTCAGTCATGTCCGACTCTTCACGACCCCATGGACTGCAGCCTACCAGGCTCCTCCGCCCATGGGATTTTCCAGGCAAGAGTACTGGAGTGGGGTGCCATCACCCTCTCTGATAATGGATAGTAAATGATTAATTATAATATTATATCAGTCCCAGACTTTCAACCTGAGATTCCCTGAAAAGGAAGTTCTGAGCATATTTTTGACTCCTATTTTTGCTTCCATTTCTTTTTCCTATGAACTGATGATAGTCTTTTTTTTTTCCTGAGTAAATAAATTTAATAGAAGGATTCTATTGACTTTGAAATAAAAAATATGCGGCCACAGTAAACATAAAGAATTATTTCAATAAAAAAAATGAGAAGGCCAAGTAGAGGGAAAAGATGTTGAAGAGTTTAATTTTTAGCAATTAAAAAAAAATTTAAAGGTTACATTCCATTTACAAATATTTTAAAATATTGGCTGTATTCTTCCTTTTGTACAATACATCTTTGTAGCCTGTCTTATTCCCAGTCTTTTCTACCTCCCTCTCTCCTATCCCTTTATTGCTCCTCCCAGCCAAAATAGGTTATTTTGGTTCTTCAAAAAATCTATGGGAAAGAGGCAAAATAGGTGAGGAACTTGTATTAAGAAGTACAAACTATTCAGTAAAAAATAAGTTACAAGAATGTAGTGTACAGCACAGGGAATGGTTAATATTTTATAATAATTTTGCATGGAGTATAATCTATAAAAATATTGAATTACTATGTTTATACCTGAAACTAATATAATATTGTAAGTGGGTATCCGTGGGTAGAACGGACTGTGTGTATGTAAGTTCTCGGACTTCTGGGCATTTTTGTACTTCCCCAGGGAGTAGATTTGGGGATAAGTGCCACCTTATCCCTGTCCAGTAGTTGAAGCAGATTCCCCTGGGATTTTTTTTTTTTATGGTCTGAAAATAAGTAGCATAGATGTCAAAAGAGTAATATGAACAATAGAAGAGATTTACAAGGGCCAAGGAAATTGGAGAGTTAAGGTAAGAAGCCTGTTATGGATTTGGTCAAAGGCAAAAACACTATAGAGTTTGAATAAAACAGCTTTCACAGTTTTCCTGATTTAGCTGAAAGGAGAGGCCACCTTCTAAATGGCGAGAAATAGTTTCCACAAGGCTGTTTGATAATACTGTATTTATTCTATGGCTGCCGCTCTGTCATTAAAATATGAAGTCAGTAAATATATGAGACTATGGACCCACTATAATAGTTACTAAATTCATCAACTAGAATCATATTCCTATGTCTGTCATAAAGGAAGATTCTGTACGTCATGCACTGAATTTTTGTCTTGCTTATAGTGATTAGTGTCTACAGTTAACTTAAAAAAGCACTTGGACATCTGGAGATATATTTTAATTAATCGTATTTTGCATTTCTCAGTCTGACTTTCATGACTGAGATAAAATATTACTCAAGATTTCCAATGAACTAAGTTCTGATTTTAGACATTATAATAGCTTATTAGGCATGCTTCCAGTGTGTAAGGTAGGAATTCTCTGTGTTTGATAACAGGGAGGTTATTAGTCTTAAGCTAGACACTATTTATTTTTGTGTCAAGTCATAGCTTATCATTGTCTTCTTGCCTCTTAAATATTTACTATCTGTATTTTACCCACAGTGTCTTATTTAGGTCCCATTAGTGTGAATAACATGAATTTTGGAAGGCAGAGAGAGAAACCGTTAGGGTCACGTACCTGGACTGCAGTGAGGTGAGGATTTGCCAATAGCTTCCAGGAATTACCCTTTGACCTGCAACTGAGATGATTGTCTTCTCTCTCCTGCTCGTCCCTTCTCTCATGCATTCTTAAAATCAGAAGCTTTTCCTGGTAATTTCTCCTTTATTCCTTTCAATAGTAACACTGGCCTCTAATTTCCTGCTTATATTGTCTAGGGTGGTTTATTTTTCTGATCAAACCCATATTGCTACAATCCTTTTGAAACTGGCTGTGGCCATTCAATTCATTCTCTCCCTATTTACATCATCAGTTAAATAACATGGTGCCTGATCTTATATTTCTTTGCAAATGGCATAAAGAAATAACTATATCTTCTGGGAAACTACTCCATGTTCTTGCTGGTTTGAATTACTCTTAGCATATAAAATAGAATTATTTCCTCTCCTCAATGCCTAATACTGTTTCCTTTTCTTCTCAATCTCAGCAAAATCTCCGGCAAGGTAATAAATCATTTTAGTAAAGACACTTTTGAAAAATACTTCATGAGTTTAGCATGTTAAATGATCAAAGGTAAATCCATTTTTTTCTGGATAAATTACAATGATCTTTCTGTTTTAAAACAGGTTGTGATGGCATTTGAATCAACTTTTTGTAAAACAGAACAGGTTTTTAATAGAGCAGAAGGACATGGGGCTTTGCTTTGCTTAATGAACTGTTACTCTACCTAATTAGAAGATTATGTGCTCATGCAGAGGTCAGAATAATTAAGTTTATATCTACTTATCAAACCATGACAGTAGGAATCAATAGCAATAGTTGATTGCACACATTCAAAGAACTGAAAAAATAATTGGAAAAAAAATTCACCTTTTTAGTGCAGAAAATGTTCTAAAATGTACAATGAAAACATTTTTAAAAAATCAGTAAACATATAGGGCTGGGCAAAACGTTTGTTTGAGTTTTTCTGTTATAGCTTAAGAAAAACACGAATGAACTTTTTAGCCAGCCCTATATTACTTAGAAAAATTTTAACTATTGAATTTTATTGGATCTGGTTATACTTGATCCTCTCTCCCTTCTTATATCCTTACCATCTTCTTCTGCTGTTCTTCATGTATATTTCTTTAGTTCCTAAAAATTTAAAAACATCTTGCAAATTCACATGAAGTGAGTAACTGAAGTCGCTCAGTCATGTCTGACTCTTTGAGACCCCATGGACTGTAGTCTACCAGGCTTCACCGTCCAGGGATTTTCTAGGCAAGAATACTGGAGTGGGTTTCCATTCCCTTCTCCAGGAGATCTTCCTGACCCAGGGATTGAACTCAGGTCTCTCTCATTTTAGGCAGACGTTTTACCGTCTGAGCCACCAGGGAAGCAAATTCACATACATGACAAAAATAATGGAAGAAAATACAAATCTTAAACAGATTAACTTTTATCTCCAATAGATTTTTTTGGCAAATGTAACAGCCAATACATATTTATAATTATCTTTTTCACAGATTTTATTTGATATAATTATAGAATTTTTTTAAAGTGACGTATTTTGGTAGTTTCATTTACCTTCTTGACTAATGGAAATAGAAAATTAGTTGTTTTTAAAATTGTTTTATTTTGGAATAATTAATACATACAGACAAGTGGATGCATTTGTAAGCACTGTTTAATTGATGGCTACATGTACCTGCTAACCAGGTTATGAAGTAGGCAGTAACCAGTGTCTTTAAAGCACTTGTGCCTCTCCCTCTCTTACTCTCAGAGGCAACTAGCAATACAACATTAATTCCTTTGCTTTTCTTTTTAGTCTATGTACAATGTAGTTATACCTGAAAAACACGTTGTTTTGTTGTGAAAAGCTGAGTAGCAATCCCAAATTTAGCTGTGTAAGGAAAGGACAAATTAGAACACCTAAGAAGAGACTAAGTCAAATAGGGTGTTTGGATCACAGTCTGACCTGAGCTTCCCTGAGACTTTATAAAAGGCCCTTCTGGAAAAGTTAATGGTCAACGTCATAGAGGAGTCTTGTGTAACGTTTGCCTCATCTCAGTGGAATCATTTATCAGGGCTACAGTGCCAGCAAAATGCTGTGCCTTCAGCCCTAATAAGTTCTGGCAGGGCGGGCTACAAACTACTCTGTATGTTTTGCTTCTAAATTTACCATGCTGCACACCAAATCTTAGGAGTAGGTTGAAATAGAACAGTTCTCTTGGATTAAAGGAATATTTTCAGCAGATCCAGGCTTTGTGGCATGGAAGGACATGAAGTTTATTGCCACATTGTCAAGACGAATGTACCCAGGTTAAAGATGGGGCAAGGACCAGGAGCATTTGGCTACGACAGCTCACAATATGACTTTCTTAAAACATAATTCAGGCTTCCCAGGTGGCTCAATGGGAAAGAATCCTTCTACAATGCAGGAACTTGGGATTGACCCCTTGGTTGGGAAGATTCTCTGGAGAAGGAAAGCAACCCACTCCAATATTCTGCCTGGGAAATCCCATGGACAGAGGAGCCTGGCGGGCTAAAGTCATTGGGCTGAGAAAGAGTCAGACATGATTTAGTGAGTAAACAACAACAAAATATAATTTTCAGCCTAAATTGAATATCTTCCTTGGTGTTTTTTCCACTCCATTTATCTGTTCTGTCTTCAGGAAATTATCTTATTCAGTTGTTGGAAATCTAGATGTTAGTTAGTTAGTTAGCTAGTGTTAGTTGCTCAGTCGTGTCTGACTTTGTGACTCCATGGACTGTACCCTGCCAGGCTCCTCTGTCCATGGAGTTCTCCAGGCAAGAATACTTGAGTGGGTTTCTGTACCCTTCTCCAGGAGAGCTTCCCAACCCAGGGATCAAACCCAGGCCTCCTGCATTGCAGGCAGATTCTTTACTGTCTGAGCCACCAGGGAAATCCCTATATTTCCTTAAACTTTCTTTACAGTTATTTTAAATCCCTTTATAATAATCCTTTTGTTCTACTTTCTAAAAAAATTATTTTTTTCTGAAAAGTACTGTAAAACTTTATCTATTGGCTTCTCTTTCCATTCTTTTGTATTTGTGTGTTTTGGGTTTTCATTTGAGTTGGTCAAATAAGTCAGAAAAAATTTTTTTCTTTTTTTAAAATGAAATTCTCATTTTGGTTTCACTGATGTGATAGTTCCTCTCACTTTTCTGTGGAATTATTGCCCAGGAGGATAAAGATCTGTTGACTTTCTGGGAGCTCATTGGAGGCGGAGGACCAGAAGCCACAGAATTCATTGAAGAGTCACTGTCTTTACCACAGCTAGTGCCCCAGCCCAGGAAGGGGTGTCTAGTCTGCATGATTGTGTATGGATGAGGGTCTCTAGGGAGCTAACTCCTGTCAATCGTTTAAAAATATTTACCAATACATCTGTTTTAGACCCAACTTTACCTCCAGTGCTGGGCAACTCTGAAATTGTTATTTCCTAAGACTCTGAGAATTCTCTGAGCAATTTGATTTGGTTTTAACTTTTCCTGATTTGTAGCTTAAGATTTAGCTTTCTTGGGTCTATTAAATAAAGTACATTAATACATCAGCCTGCACTCAGAATTTTGTTACTGTTGTCTGCTCTTCTGTTATCCTCTTTCTTTTGAGTTTTATCTCTAAAAATATTTTCTTTATTGCAATTTTACTGTGAAGGGTTACATTAGATGTCTGTGTCTAAAAGCCTAATCTGAAAACACCATAAGTGCCTCAATTTTTAAAAACTATGTTCAATGTCTTGTAATAACCTACAATGGAAAAGAATATGAAAAAGAATCTGAATCTCTTTGCTATATTCTTGAAACTAATACAATATTTTAAGTCAACTATGTTGTTGTTATTGTTTAGTTGTTAAATCGTTTCTCTTTGGTGACTCCATGGACTGTAGCCCATCAGGGTCCTCTGTCCATGGAATTTTCCAGGCAAGAATACTGGAGTGGGTTGCCATTTTCTTCTCCAGGGGATTTTTCTGACCCAGGGATTGAACCAGCTTCTCCTGAATTGCAGGTGGATTCTTTACCACAAACCCAAATATACATCAATAAAAGAATGTATAGGAATGAAAAATTTCTAATCTATTTATCTCTGTGAAATGTTTGACATAGTAAGATATAAATTAATGTACCCTACTAAGACAAATTTTTTTAATTGAAGAAAAAATGAACAAATTCTAAACATACACTACTTATGATACTTATGAGCGGCTTCTTAGTGAAAACTCTGCTTCTCTTTTTTGCAGTTCCTTTAAGAACCCAATAAATATTGCACTAAACTGTGCTTCAGTTCAGTCGCTCAGTCGTGTCTGACTCTTTATGACCCCATGAATCACAGCATGCCAGGCTTCCCTGTCCATCACCAATTCCTGGAGTTCACTCAAACTCATGGCCATAGAGTCAGTGATGCCATCCAGCCATCTCATTCTCTGTCATGCTTACCAGGTCATTGGTTTCTTCACAAAGTAGTCAGTTCCTATTAGTGGAATCATTTCCTAGAATGAAACATTCAATTTCTACACCATAAAAGAGCACTGGTCAAGGAAAAAGAAATTAGCAGGTTTTCCTTCAGTTCAGTTCAGTCGCTCAGTCGTGTCTGACTCTTTGCGACCTCATGAATCACAGCACACCAGGCCTCCCTGTCCATCACCAACTCCCGGAGTTCACTCAAACTCATGTCCATCAAGTCGGTGATGCCATCCAGCCATCTCACTCTCTGTCGTCCCCTTCTTTTCCTGCCCCCAATCCCTCCCAGCATCAGAGTCTTTTCCAGTGAGTCAACTCTTTGCATGAGGTGGCCAAAGTATTGGAGTTTCAGCTTTAGCATCAGTCCTTTCAATGAACACCCAGGATTGATCTCTTTTAGAATGGACTGGTTGGATCTCCTTGCAGTCCAAGGGACTCTCAAGAGTCTTCTCCAGCACCACAGTTCAAAAGCGTCAATTCTTTGGTGATCAGCTTTCTTCACAGTCCAACTCTCACATCCATACATGACCACGATTAAGAATATTGGAATACCAGACTTCCTGACCTGCCTACTGAGAAATCTGTATGCAGGTCAAGAAGCAACAGTTAGAACTGGACATGGAACAACAGACTGGTTCCAAATAGGAAAAGGAGTACATCAAGGCTGTATATTGTCACCCTGCTTATTTAACTTATATGCAGAGTACATCATGAAAAACATTGGGCTGGATGAAGCACAAGCTGGAATCAAGACTGCCAGGAGAAATATCAATAACCTCAGATATGCAGATGACACCACCCTTATGGCAGAAAGTGAAGAGGAACTCAAAAGCCTCTTGATGAAAGTGAAAGAGGAGAGTGAAAAAGTTGGCTTAAAGCTCAACATTCAGAAAACTAATATCATGACATCTGGACACATCACTTCATGGCAAATAGATGGGGAAACAGTGGAAATGGTGACAGACTTTATTTTTTGGGGCTCCAAAATCACTGCGGATGGTGACTGCAGCCATGAAATTAAAAGATACTTACTCCTTGGAAGTAAAGCTATGACCAACTTAGACAACATACTAAAAAGCAGAGACATTACTTTGCCAACAAAGGTGCATCCAGTCAAAGCTTTGTTTTTTCCAGTAGTCATTTGTGGATGTGAGAGAGGGACTATAAAGAAATCTGAGTGCCAAAGAATTGATGCTTTAGAACTGTGGTGTTGGAGAAGACTCTTGAGAGTCCCTTGGACAGCAAGGAGATCCAACCAGTCAATCTTAAAAGAAATCAGTCCTGAATATTCTTTGGACGGACCGATGCTGAAGCTGAAACTCCAATACTTTGGCCACTTGAAGTGAAGCACTAACTCCTTGGAAAAGGGATTGGGGGCAGGAGGAGAAGGGGACGACAGAGGATGAGATGGCTGGATGGCATCACCAACTCGATGCGCATGAGTTTGAGCAAGCTCCATGAGTTGGTGATGGACAGGGAAGCCTGGTGTGCTGCAGTCCACAGGGTTGCAAAGAGTCAGATGTGATTGAGTGACTGAACTGAACTGAACTGAAGAATATTGTATATATTAATTTTACTGGTCTTCATTATTTCCAAGTCTGGAGCAATGAAACTCTGGACACCATCTCTAATACTCTGGATGAGAGAGAAATTTGAGGGCATATGTCTGTAATTGGAGGACTGCTAATGTGCTGAAAACACTTTTGTGAAAAAATCAAAATAATGCAGCAATAATAATAATAGTACCCTCAATACAACACAGAAATCGAGGACTATTGTGACTGAGATTTTTAACCTATTGCAAACTAACAGGTTAGCCTGCCACCTGCCATACTTACATGGATGCTGGCAGAAAAAACAGAACTCCTGGGTTAGAAACAAAGAGCTTTACAACTCAGAGCAATAGCAGCAGCCAGAGGATTAGAGTTTTCTTGCACATGTTCTCGCCAAACTCAATTGTGGTGTGGAGAGGGCCAGTTAATATCTGCATACGTAATGGGCTGCATTACAGGAGAGAAATTATGGCCCCAACTTTTTGTTAATGGACTCCAAAAGGAGTTATTACCTTTATTATACCAGGCAGTAAGTATACCTGCCCTTTGCTCCAGAGAGAGATGCTATCTATATAAGGCTGTAAACAAACCTGCCTTTTGCTTGAAGTGAGGCATTATTTGTTTCTTCCAAGATTATTTGCTGGGCCTTCCCTGGTGACTCAGATGGTAAAGAGTTTGCCTGCAGTTCAGGAGACCCGGGGTTCAATCCCTGGGTCAGGAAGACCCCTTGAAGGAGGAAATGGCAACCCACTCCAGTATTCTTGCCTGGGAAATCCCATGAACAGACGAGCCTGTCAGACTACAGTCCATGGGGTCGCAAAGAGTTGGACATGACTGAGCAACTTCACTTCACAAGATTATTTGCTATACAAATGTTCTTGCAATGGAAGATAGAGCAACTACTTGCATTGCTCACAAGATATGCAGAAATGTGAGAGAGGCTAATGGAGAAATTTCCCCCAGCACATCTCAGCACATTTTTCAAGGACTAATTCATTCTCCTGGACTTAATCTTAAGTCATCAGATTTAGTTGTCCTTCTTAAATCAATAAATTTGTTTTTTAGTTTTGCATTTTTTTATATTGGAGCCTAACTGATTAAGTCTTGTGTTAGTTTCAGCTGTACAGCAAAGTGATATATATAAAGCTGAAACTCCAATACTTTGGCCACCTCATGCGATGAGCTGACTCACTGGAAAAGACTCTGATGCTGGGAAGGATTGGGGGTGGGAGGAGACGGGGACAACAGAGAATGAAATGGCTGGATGGCATCACTGACTTGATGAACATGAGTTTGAGTGAACTCCAGGAGTTGGTGATGGACAGGGAGGCCTGGCGTGCTGTGATTCATGGGGTCGCAAAGAGTCGGACACAACTGAGCGACTGTACTGAATTGAACTGAATTCTTAATGAATTTAAAGGGGAAATTACTGCTATATATTTTCATACTATAGTAACATATTATTCTGGAAAAAGAAATGCAACCCACTCCAGTATTCTTGCCTAGAGAATCCCGTGGACAGAGGAGCCTGGTGGACTGCTGTCCATGGGGACGCACTGAGTCAGACACGACTGAAGTGACTTAGCATGCATGCATGCATTGGAGGACAAAATGGCAACCCACTCCAGTGTTCTTGCCTGGAGAATCCCAGGGACATTGGAGCCTGGTGGGCTGCCGTCTATGGGGTCGCACAGAATTGGACACGACTGAAGCAATTTAGTAGCAGCAGCAGCAGCAGCAACATTTTATTAGGGCTTCTCAGGTGGCTCAGCAGTTAAGAATCCATTTGCCAATGCCAGAGACGCAGAAGATCTCCTGGAGGAAGAAATGGCAACTCACTACAGTATTCTCGGCTAGGAAATCCCATGGACAGAGGAACCTGGCGGGCTATAGTCCATAGGGTTGCAAAGAGTCAGACACAACTGAGCACACATATACAGCGTATTACTATGGCATCAGGAGAGAATGATTTTATTAAAGAATGAAGTAAGACATCACTTTGTATTTTTGAATCTCATAATCCCATTTGGGTTAGTGTATTTTTGGTATATTCCAGAATCTATTCCAAAAAGAAGATTAATGGTATCTTTCTTTGCTCTTCTGTACATTGCTATTTAGAATTACTTCCTAAAGCTATTATATGAAAATTAATTGCATTGTCATAACAAAGCATATTGTACTTATTGCATAAACAGAGCAATATTTTTGCTATAATATACAAGATCTTCTTTCATCAAATACTTGCACTCATAAAAAATCTCAACAAATTATAATTTTGTTCTCCAAGGTAGATAGTTTGGAAAATCAAGTTGAAAAACATCTACATTACAAAATGCTTAATCTTAAGCAATGATTTTAAGATTTCTTTTCAAACCGAGCAACTCATCAAAGTAATATTTCTTGTAATTGTCACTATTTCTACCTAATTTATCTTGAATATTCACACACTCATCTTATAGTGAAATGTCAAAACTGACAAAAATGTATGATAAAATTAATATTAGCCAAATTTACTCTTGAAAGTCATTGTGTGTGCAATCCTTCATCTCTGCAAAACTTCTTCTGCATTTAATATGCTCTTAGCCTATCTATGCCTAGTGAAATCCTACATATATATCAAGATTCAGTTTGAATGCCAACACCGTGAAGAACTGCCTATTTTACTCTGCTAGAATTAATCCATTGTTTCCCCATTTTTCCATCATAGAACATAGTTGTTATCTTTCAGGTCACATCCATTACTTTTTTCTACTTTTCTTTCTTCTCTACCAAAATGTTGTTGGAAAAATTCTGTCTGGAACATCTTGGGGTCCCTTATATAATATTTATCATGGGAGTTTGTTTGTTTTAAGTCTTTATGCTCATGGAGAGATTTGCCTGAAACATACAAATGTGGGAAGTTTGTGTGATGGATTTTATAAGGATGAAGGTGGTTCAGTGTTAAAGAATCCACCTGCCAATGCAGGTGACACAAAAGGCATAGTTTGGATCCCTCAGTCAGGAAGATCCACTTGGTAGGAAATGGCAACCCACTCCAGTATTCTTGCCTGAAAAATTCCATGCACAGAGGAGCCTGATGGATGGCCATCCATGGGGTCACAGAGTTAGACATGACTGAGCATGCACACATGGACCTTATGATAAGTCTAAAACTTATGTTTATGACCTAGTGATGTATGATGTAACCCATACCTAAGACCTGATTGTCTGCTTCAATGTATCATAATCTCTCAATTAATTAATGGCAATATTCTAGTAATTGTTTAAACTATGTATTATAGTCTCTATCAAACAAGTAAATTTTCTGTTACTTGTACACTTATTTATGTTTGATTGATACGACTTCCTTGAATTTTCAAGATCTTGGTTAAGCATAAACCATACGTACATTCATGCCTTTATATATATATATATGCTCATGGATGATAGTACAATGACTTAAATAAATGAAATCCTAAGCATTTATCCCCAGATGGCATTGAGATCAAGTACACATTCTGTCATAATTTGAATTTTATGTTATAACTTTAATAATAATAATTGCTATAACTTTAAAATTCAAAGATAACATTAAATATTAGTATTCATTTTTTCTTAAAATGAGCTAGAGTGAAAAGTTAAACTCTGGAATAAGAGAGCATTTGAAGCAACAGGAAAATAACTCACTTTCTTGCAAAGATTAATATTAATTTATATAACCCATATGAGATCCCAGCAATATTCACAAATCAATCTCCACACATGCCAGAAGAAAGTGATATTATTTTAGGGATTTTTAAAAAAAATTTACTTTTCATAGAATATTTTGAGTTTCTGTTCTTCTAGAGAAATTTCTCATACTTAGTATTCTAGCAGTACTAGAAACAAAGATTATAAGACTAACTGACATTGACCACTTACTCTCTGCCAGGTATTGTTTTGAGCAGTTACCATGTCTACCTCATTAAATCCTCTGGACAACATTATGAAGTAGATATTATTTTTCTCCCGTTTTGTAAATAAGACAACTTAAGGGTTAAATAGACTTGTCTAACTTCATTGGAAGGACTGATGCTAAAGCTGAAACTGCAATACTTTGGCCACCTCATGCGACGAGTTGACTCACTGGAAAAGAGTCTGATGCTGGGAGGGATTGGGGGTGGGAGGAGACGGGGATGACAGAGAATGAGATGGCTGGATGGCATCACCGACTCGATGGACATGAGTTTGAGTGAACTCTGGGAGTTGGTGATGGACAGGAGGCCTGGGGTGCTGTGATTCATGGGGTCGCAAAGAGTCGGACACGACTGAGCGACTGTACTGAACTGAACTGAACTGAACTTCACACTGTTAGTAAACGGAAGAAGTCATGTTTCAAACCCATCAATTAGCACTCAGGAGCCCATTTTTCCTCCTCTGTATCACTGAAATGTAGGGATATCTTTGTCCTTTAAAATACACTTAACCCCACTTAACACCATAGATATTTTAAAAATATTGAAGAATCAATTTTTAAATCAATCCATAGAATTTTTGATATATCAGGAATGCAGATTACTCAAAGAATGATAACTAGGGCTTTCTGGAAAGGATGGCGTTTTTCTTGATGATTTGTATTTTGTATTTTTGAGTTGAAATATAGGCAATTTGTTTAAAATAAAAGACATCAAAGAAAACGATCCATGTAATGGTCTAGTCAGATCAAGAGTAACTAATACCCCTTGTCCTCACTCTTGGTTGTTGTTATTTAGTCACTAAGTCATGTCTGACTCTTTTTGCAGTTGCATGGACAGGTTCCTCTGTCCATGTAATTCTCCAGACAAGAATACTGGAGTGGGTTGCCATTTCCTCCTCCAGGGGATCTTCCCAACCCAGTGATCAAACTCATGTGTCCTGCATTGGCAGGTGGATTCTGTGCCTCTGAGTCACCAGGGAAGCCCCTTACTCTTTCACAGGAAAATAAAGAGTGAAGCGCTTAGTGTGTGTTCTAATCGACTCAACTTGGGATTTGATAGAATAACAACGCTTCATTACTGAGGTGACCGTGTTGGAGGCTATCTCAGATATTTGTTAAATATTTAAATTTTAAGATATTTTTCATCTTAAAGACCATTATTTCTGACTCATAACGAAAGGGCAGTGATGACCCAAATTGTTACCTAGGTTTATCCCTGGGTTGTTTTTTAAAGTACAAATTTTATAAGAACCACACAGCCTTTTTTCACAGAGATTCTGTGAAAGTGCTGCACTCAATATGACAGCAAATTTGTAAACTCAGCAGTGGCCACAGGACTAGAAAAGGTCAGTTTTCATTCTAATCCCAAAGAAAGGCAATGCCAAAGAATGTCCAAACTACTGCACAATTGCACTCATCTCATACACCAGCAATGTAATGCCCAAAATTCTCCAAGTCAGCTTCAACAGTAGATGAACCATGAACTTCCAGATGTTCAAATTGGTTTTAGAAAAGGCAGAGGAACCAGAGATCAAATTGCCAACATCCACTGGATCATCAAAAAAGCAAGAGAGTTCCAAAAAAACATCTATTTCTGGTTTATTGACTATGCCAAAGCCTTTGACTGTGTGGATCACAACAAACTCTGGAAAATTCTTCAAGAGATGGGAATACCAGACCAACTTACCTGCCTCCTTAGAAATCTGTATGCAGGCCAAGAAGCAACAGTTAGAACTGGACATGGAACAACAGAACAGGTTCCAAATCAGGAAAGGAGTACATCAAGACTGTATATTTTCACCCTGCTTATTTAACTTATATGCAGAGTACATCATGAGGAACGCTGGGCTGGATGAAGCCCAAGCTGGATTCAAGATTTCTGGGAGAAATATCAACAACCTCAGATATGAAGATGACCACCCTCATGGCAGAAAATGAAGAAGAACTAAAAAGCCTCTTGATGAAAGTGAAAGAGGAGAGTGAAAAAGTTGGGATAAAACTCAACATTCAGAAAATGAAGATCATGGCATCTGGTCCCATCACTTCATGGCAAATAGATGGGAAACAATGGAAACAGGGAAAGACTTAATTGGGCGAGGGGCGCTCCAAAATCACTGCAGATGGTGATTGCAGCCATGAAATTAAAAGGCACTTACTCCTTGGAAGAAAAGTTATGACCAACCTAGACAACATATTAAAAAGCAGAGACATTAGTTTGCCAACAAAGGAACGCCTGGTGGAAGCTATGGTTTTTCCAGTAGTGATGTATGGGTGTGATAGTTGGACTGTAAAGAAAGCTGAGCGCAGAAGAATTGATGCTTTTGAACTGTGGTGTTGGTGAAGACTCTTGAGAGTCCCTTGGACTGCAAGGAGATCCAACCAGTCCATCCTAAAGGAAATCAGTACTGAATATTCATTGGAAGGACTGATACTGGAGTTGAAAAGTTTAGCCACCTGAAGTGAAGAACTGACTCATTTTAAAAGACCCTGATGCTGGGAAAGATTTAAGGCAGGAGAAGATGAGATAGTTGGATGGCATTACTGGCTCATTGGACATGAGTTTGAGTACACTCCGGAAGTTGGTGATGGACAGGGAAGCCCGGCGTGCTGCAGTCCATGGGGTCACAAAAGAGTCAGCCATGACTGAGTGACTGAACTGAACTGAAATGACACAACTTTTAGGAGACAAGACTTTTCTTGGGAAGTATCAGTTTTACCCTGTCATAATCTCATCTCGCTTTGCGGAACAAAAGGGAGTATCATTTTATTTTGTTCCTGAATTTCCTATAAATGCTGACACTTTCCTCCATTATTTTGGTCAGAAAACACTTTTTAAATGTTCATTTATTTCTACTTGGGTTACCTTCATTATGAAATAGGACGAGTCCTAAAAGATGATTTATATATTTGGATAAACTTTTTCGGTAAGAATTTGTAATTAATGGGCACTGGCAAACATGGACCAGGGTGTGAACTGCAGGTATCACTGCTCTTCCTTTGGGTCAATAATAGAATATCACTTCATAGAATATCACTTCACCAGGCAAATTTTCTAGTTTGTGTGCATGTATGTGTGTGCGCGCGTGCGCTTGTATACACAAGTTCACATCTTAATTTCCTTATATTTAAAGAAAGAAAAGCATTGCCACATAAATGCATTGTTACTACGGTGTCCCAAAGTACCTGTTAACTTTTAAGTAGCCAGGGAGCTCTGCCAGGATTCTAATTTTGTGCTGCCAAATGTGCCAGTTTTGTGTTAGCACTCCTCTCTTAGATCTATCTCTTCAACACGGCTGGATTGCTTTAAAACAAATTTAAAAGAGAAACAGGGAATTCCCTGGTGGTCCAGTGGTTGAGATTCCACGCTTTGACTCTAGGGGACACAGGTGTGATCCCTGGTTGGGGAACAAAGATCCCGCCTGCCTCCTGATGCTGCCAAAAGAAGAGAAAGAACAAAAGAGAAAAACATATACCAAATGGTTGCATTTATATGTGTAATCTGAAATAAATAAATAAATAAACCTTAGACATGGAGAATAGGTCAGGGGTTGCCAAAGGTGAAAGATGGGCTGGGGAATGGGTGAAACGGATGAGAATGTATAAACCTGAGTTTTAAAATAACAGATCACAGAGGTGTAATGTACAGCATGAAAACTACAGTTAATAATACTGTATTGCATATTTAAAAGTTTCTAAAAGAGTGTGTGGGCTTCCTTGCTGGCTCAGTAGTAAAGAATCCTCCTGCTAGTGAAGAAGATGCAGGAGATTCGGGTTCAATCCCTCATTCAGGAAGATCCCCTGGAGAAGGAAATGACAACTCAACCCAGTGTTCTTGCCTGGGAAATCCCATGAACAGAAGAGCTTGGTGGGCTACAGTCCATAGGGTCTCAAAGAGTCAGACATGACTTAGTGGCTAAACAACAACAACAAAAAGAGAGTACATATTAAAAGTTCTCATCACACACAAAAAAACAAGTTTTTAATAATGGATGGTAATGTATGCTAACCAGACTTATTGTGTCGAATACATATATTGTGTTGAATACAGTGAATGAATATTCACTAATATTTGATATTTGCTTTTGATATTTTGATATTTGAGCATTCGATATTTGCTTCCTTTTGTGAATTAGCCTTTGCATATTTATCCTGCATTACAAATTGATTTCCTGCTAAAAAAGAGCAAAAGAAAGTCCTTTTCCTAGTATATTTCCAAACTAACTAGAAGGTGCTATTTCCTAGAGTTCTGCAGAAACTAATAACACCTACAAGTCATATGTATCAAGTTGTAACTAGAACTTCTTAAGGGTAAGTAAAGAAAAACTTGGAATAGTCAGCTTCCAAGTCTTCTTTTCCCTAATTTGCAATGAATATAAAATATACTAGGAGGTAAAATTTATCCTCAAGTTCATACTTGGGCATAAAAATATCTACCACCTCCTTTAAAAGAAACTACATATTTTTCTTAGTATTTTTCCACCACTGTTTTTGACTAAAATAGTCATCAACTAAGAATTTTAATTATAATAACAATGTGTTCAGTCATGTCCGACTCTGCGACCCTGTGGACTGTAGCCCACTAGGCTTTTCTGTCTATGAGATTTTCCAGGAAAGAATACTGGAGTAGGTTGCCACGCACTTCTCCAGGAGATCTTCCTGATTCAGGGATCGAACCCACATCTCTTATGTCCCCTGCATTGGCAGGAAGGATCTTTACTACTAGTTCCACCTGGGAAGCCCATTAAATATATGTACTGGGTGCCTAATATAACTGCATTTTAAGTTTAATATCTCATTTGACATTTACTCAAGCCAATTCTAAGAAAAATTGAATCTACCCAAAATCCCCCACTCACATGGCAGCCATAAAAGGTATTTGGCACCATAAGAATACATCTTCCCTTGTTTTTATACTCAGGCATCTGCTGATTGGCCCAAGTATGAATTTGAGACCTGACATCCAATCTAAACCTTAGCAAATCACCTGTAATGCCACATTGTGGAAAAAATACAAGCAAGTACAGTCACATTTCTTTGGGATTTCAATTAGGACATATTAAAAGAGAAAGACATTTCCTTGGGATAATCAGCTTAAAAGTCATGAGAAAAACTGGGAAACTTATGTCACATTACACACAACATAAAGTAAAAGTTGAAACTATTAATAAAGGAGATCGATCCTGGGTGTTCATTGGAAGGACTGATGCTAAAGCTGAAACTGCAATACTTTGGCCACCTCTTGCGACGAGTTGACTCACTGGAAAAGACTCTGATGCTGGGAAAGGTTGGGGGCGGGAGGAGAAGGGGACGACAGAGAATGAGATGGCTGGATGGCATCACCGACTCTGTGGACATGAGTTTGAGTGAACTCCGGGAGTTGGTGATGGACAGGGAGGCCTGGCGTGCTGTGATTCATGGGGTTGCAAAGAGTCGGTCACGACTGAGCGACTGAACTGAACTGAACTGAACTGAAGAATTATTTGGTGGAAGTAGAATAAATGATAAAACTAACTGGAAATGGATATGAAAAAAAGAACACATGCAGGAATAATCCAATCCCCCACTAGTAGTCTCACATAAGACTAACACTTCATGAAGTCAAACTTATTTTGGATTAACATTAGCCTCTTACTCATCCTCCCTACTGAAAACAAGAAGGACTGCAACTTCCTTCCATGGATTTTGTCCTTTTTTCATCCCTTTATTATTAAATGATTATTTTGTAAGACAACCCTACCCAGAATCAGCCCTAAGACAAAAATATTATCATTCTTCTTTTACAAAAGGGAAAATGAGATTTAAAATATTAACAAAGTTTCCCAAGGTTATGTAATTCAAAAGTGGTGAAAATAATTTAAGTTAAAGTCCTTCTACCTCTAAATTTTGCACACTAAACCACAATCAATTTTTCCCATTATCAGCTTATTTCTTCTTAATGAAACCTTGATGTAGACAGTTGAAAATGAGTTTGAAATTAATTCTAGCTTTCCAGAGAATATTACTGAAATTTAATCTATCCACTGTTGCTTATACACAAAAAAGTATCAACACTTATTGAATATAGAATGTATTAATTTAGCTGTATTGTGAGATTATGAGTTATTGTCTTTTTTTCTGTCTTCTAAGGCATGAGTACATTGACTTGGGATTCTTACTAATATCACTCAGTGCTATCAGACATCACCTCACAACATCCTGAAGAGAAAATATAAAGTTTATTTCTATTTTTAAAGTAGAAAAGGAAGCTCAAAGAGCTAGTTTGCTTGCATAAAAAACTCAGACCCAGTTAGCGGTGAATAATAAAAAATACACATATTAAAAAGCTTCCCTTATAGCACTCTTTCCAATATACCACACTGCCAATATTTAACAAAACTGTGTGCGTACATGAGCATGAGAAAAAGAGAGGGCGCAGGGATCAAGGTGAGGAATTAAAGGCTTGCGGTTAACCAGATGACTAGGAAGTATTGTCTAAGCACTTAGTCTCCAAAGATTCTCGCTAAGCTGGGTTTCATAAGAAAACTTCGTCTGGATCTCTGCTGCTGCTGTAAGTCACTTCAGTCGTGTCCGACTCTGTGCAACCCCACAGAGGGCAGCCCACCAGTCTCCCTGTCCCTGGGATTCTCCAGGCAAGAACACTGAAGTGGGTTGCCCTTTCCTTCTCCAATGCATGAAAGTGAAAAGTGAAAGTGAAGTCGCTCAGTCGTGTCCGACTCTTCGTGACCCCATGGACTGCAGCCCACCAGGCTCCTCCGTCCATGGGACTTTCCAGGGAAGAGTTACTGGAGTGGGGTGCCATTGCCTTCTCCGCCCCAACTAAATAGGAGTTCCTGGAGCTGCTTCATGGGTGGGCCTCCCAGAAAATGTCTACACAGTTCCAACTAGAGGCTGGAATGGTAAGGGGTCAAGGCTTATTTTCAGTGAATTTTGCCTTCTCTATGGTTTATTTACATACTGGCCATGCTGGGCCTCTGTTGCTGCGCAGTCTTTAGTTGCAGTGAGTGAGGGCTACTCTCCAGCTGTGGTGCACAGGCTTTTCACTGCAGTGGATTCTCTTGCTGCTGTGCCCGTGTCCTCGGGTGTGCAAGCTTCGGTAGTTGCAGCACGTGGGCTCAGTAGTTGCGGCTCCCAGGCTCTAGAACACAGGCTCAGTAGTTGTGACACACGGGCTTAGTTGCTCCTCAGCCTGTGGCATCCTCCTGGACCAGGGGTCGAACCCATGTCTCCTGCATTGGCATGAGGTTTCTTCACCACTGAGCCACCAGGGAAGCCCCAGCTGAAACGGAGCAGGACCATATGGTCCTTGTCCCCCCCACCACGTTCTCTGCCTGCCTTTTGCCTGTGGAAAACTTTAGTCAAAGATTAAATTTAATCAGAGAATGAGACATGCAGAAACAAAGGAAAACAGTCTAAGAGGTGACTAAACAATAATAATGTAGTCATTAAGCATAGTTAAGGACCTGTAGTTCTTTCTCAAGGGCTATAGATAATATTCTGAGCCATATCCTGTGAGCTGTCTCATAGATACTAAAATACGAGGTGGAGAAGATAAGTACATGATGACCGAACTGTACCCAGGACTTGAGTTGCCACAATTCTGAGAACTGACTGCAGAGAAGTGGGAACAAGTGCACCCCGGAACTGAAGACTAATTGTACCTGAAACAACCAAGATGATGCTGGTCAGACCACTGATGATCAATTTGAAGATGACTGTTAGAGTTGACTACGCTGTTTCTGCATGTAGCCCTCCCACCTTACTCCGTCTATAAATGCTCTCACCCCCTGCTTGTCAGGGGCAGGGGAGAGTCAGCCTTTGAATGGAGACAGATGTTCACCACCCTCCCCCACCCCCCGGCCCCCAGTTGCCGGCATCTGAAATAAAGCAAGCTTTTCTTTCCACCAGCCTGGCCTGCTTATTGGCTTTTGAGTGGTGAACAGCCAGACCGCCCATGCATATCTTTCAGTAAAACAGTCTCAGTTTCAAACTAGTTCTTTCATTTTTCTTCATGGTATTGTAAACTTTTTATTTTACCCTTATACCAAGAATAGCTTGAAGCAGATTTTTTGATTCCTCTTTTCTTCCTCTCCTGGAGGCATGAATGAGTTGGAAAATATCCCAAATTGAGGCGGTAAAAAGATATTCAAGACATATGTGTCACCAACCTTTCAGCTTTCAATTAATTGTGAACTTTCAGCATGAAAATGATTCCACTGGTGTGTCTATTCACATAGTGATCTGGAAAATTTAAATAGCTTTGTATAAAGCATAATTTATAAACAACAAAAAGATATTTGGGGATTGAATTTAAAGTTCTCTTTTGAGGGAGAAATATCATATGACATCTTTCATATTCAGAATTTTAAAAGAAATGATACAAAAGAAATTACTTACAAAAAAGAAAGAGACACACAGACTTCGAGAACAAACTTACAGTTGCCAGGGTAAGGATGGAGGGAAAGGTTAGTAGGGAGTTTGGGTGGACATGTACACACCGCTGTATTTCAAGTGGATAGCCAACAAGGACCTATTGCTTAGCACAGGGAACTTTGCTCAATGTTACGTGGCAGCCTGGAGGGGAGAGGAGTTTGGGGGGAGAATGGATACATGTATATGTATGGATGAGTCTCTTCACTGTTCACCTGAAACTATCACAACAACATTGTTAATCGGCTATACTCCAATATGAAATAAAAAGTCCTATATATATATATATATATATATATATATATATATGCATGTGTTCTTCCTTCTTTCCATCACCTTAAATAATAGAGATTCTCTTTATAGCTGCTGAGGCCATGAGGCGGCATGAAACAAGTCACTATGTGTACATCTGCATGCGTGTTTATTTTGTCCATCTCATGATGGTCAGGGAAGCCTGGTGTGCTGCAGTCCACAGACTTGCACAGAGTTGGGGCTACAATTGAGTGACTGAACTGAACTGATATTCTGTAACTCCTGGGAAGCTTGCTGCATTTCTTAGTGCATTTCTTAGTGGAGGCTTGCAAAATGAAAGGACTTCCAAAGTTCAAAACAGGCTTTGCTGCCACAACATGCCATTCTTCCTGAAAAAATGAGAGTGTGAGTTGTTTTTCATTTCTCTGGAAGGCAACGTCACCTGTCATAGAATGCTACAGCCCCAGCTTAGATTTTGATAAGTAATTTCCATTTAGGTTTTCTTTTCCTAAGGAAACGTATAAATTGATTGAAAAGTTTTTTGGTTTTTTTGTCAATGTACCTGGGGGAGTAAGGAAGAAAAAAACACCTCGACTGTAAGAAAATAAAAAGAGTATTTTTAGAAAAGTATTTATATTGAATCATCAAAATACAGGCAGAGTGGATGTTAGAATTCATTTACTTCTCTCACTCATATACCAATTTCTCTTATACCATACCAATTTCTTCTTATTTTCAAAACGGAAAATACTTTTTTGTCACCTATAAAATATGCTTGGACATTTTGTTTCACTAATTAATTATGTTTAATTTGGGTGAATTTTTAATTTTGTTCTGATAAACTAAATATGCAATCAACAATTACAGTCCATAGAAATAGATGAAAACCTTCAAAGAGATAAGCATGCTTACCGTTTAATCGATTATATATCAGAAACATGCCAAAGTGTGTAGGACACAGAAGATACATGCTAAATATAGGTTAACTATGAAAAAAGTGAAAGTGTTAGTTGCTTAGTCATGGTAGTCTTTGCAACCCCATGGTCTGTGCATGAAATTCTCTAGGCAAGAATACTGGAGTAGGTTGCCAATCCCTTCTCCAGGGGAGCTTCCTGACCCAAGGTCTCCTGCATTGCAGGCAGACTCTTTACCATCTGACCTATGAGGGAGTCAGTCAGTCAGTTCAGTCACTCATTCATGTCTGACTCTGCAACCCCATGAATCACATCACGCCAGGCCTCCCTGTCCATCACCAACTCCCAGAGTTTACCCAAATTCATGTGCATTGAGTCAGTGATGCCATCCAGCCATCTCATCCTCTGTCATCCCCTTCTCCTCCTGCCCCCAATCCCTCCCAGCATCAGGGTCTTTTCCAGTGAGTCAACTCTTTGCATGAGGTGGCCAGAGTATTGGAGTTTCAGCCTCAGCATCAGTCCTTCCAATGAACACCCAGGACTGATCTCCTTCAGGATGGACTGGTTGGATCTCCTTGCAGTCCAAGGGACTCTCAAGAGTCTTCTCCAGCACCACAGTTCAAAAGCATCAATTCTTCGGCGATCAGCTTTCTTCACAGTCCAACTCTCACATCCATACATGACCACGGGAAAAACCATAGCCTTGACTAGACGTACCTTTGTTGGCAAAGTAATGTCTCTGCTTTTTAATATATTATCAAGGTTGGTCATAACTTTCTTTCGAAGGAGTAAGCGTCTTTTAATTTCATGGCTGCAATCAGCATCTGCAGTGATTTTGGAGCCCAAAAAAATAAAGTCTGACACTGTTTCCACTGTTTTTCCATCTATTTCCCATGAAGTGATGGGACCAGATGCCATGATCTTCGTTTTCTGAATGTTGAGCTTTAAGCCTACTTTTCACTCTCCTTTTTCACTTTCATCAAGAGGCTTTTTAGTTCCTCTTCACTTTCTGCCATAAGGGTAGTGTCATCTGTATATCTGAGGTTATTGATATTTCTCCTAGCAATCTTGATTCCAGCTTGTGCTTCTTCCAGCCCAGTGTTCCTCATAATGTACTCTGCATATAAGTTAAATAAGCAGGGTTACATATACAGCCTTGACATACTCCTTTTTCTATTTGGAACCAGTCTGTTGTTCCATGTCCAATTCTAACTGTTGCTTCCTGAGCTGCATATAGGTTTCTCAAGAGGCAGGTCAGGTGGTCTGCTATTCCCATCTCTTTCAGAATGTTCCACAGTTTATTGTGATCCACACAGTCAAAGGCTTTCAGTTCAGTTCAGTCGCTCAGTCGTGTCCAACTCTTTGTGACCCCATGAATCACAGCACGCCAGGCTTCCCTGTCCATCACCAACTCCTGAAGTTCATTCAAACCCATGTCCATCAAGTTGGTGATGCCATCCAGCCATCTCATTCTCTGTCGTCCCTGTCTCCTCCCACCCCCAATTCCTCCCAGCATCAGAGTCTTTTCCAGTGAGTCAACTCGTCGCATGAGGTGGCCAAAGTACTGGAGTTTCAGCTTTAGCATAGTCAATAAAGCAGAAATAGATGTTTTTCTGGAACTCTCTCGCTTTTTCCATGATCCAGAGGATGTTGGCAATTTGATCTCTGGTGCCTCTGACTTTTCTAAATCCAGCTTGAACATCTGGAAGTTCATGGTTCACGTATTGCTGAAGCCTGGCTTGAAAAATTTTGAGCATTACTTTACTAGCGTATGAAATGAGTGCAATTGTGTGGTAGTTTGAGCATTCTTTGGCATTGCCTTTCTTTGGGATTGGAATGAAAACTGACCTTTTCCAGTCCTGGGGCCACTGCTGAGTTTTCCAAATTTGCTGTCATATTGAGTGCAGCACTTTCACAGCATCATCTTTCAGTATTTGAAATAGCTCAACTGGAATTCCATCACCTCCACTAGCCTTGTTTACAGTGATGCTTTCTAAGGCCCACTTGACTTCACATTCCAGGGTGTCTGGCTCTAGGTGAGTGATCGCACCATCGTGATTATCTGGGTCGTGAAGATCTTTTTTGTACAGTTCCTCCGTGTATTCTTGCCACCTCTTCTTAATATCTTCTGCTTCTGTTAGGTCCATACCATTTCTGTCCTTTATCGAGCCCATCTTTGCATGAAATTTTCCCTTGGTATCTCGGATTATATTCTTATAAATAAACTATTATTTAACAGTTCAAGTTCCATTTCATTGCAAAATATATTTAAAATGTTTCAATTAATGATATAAATTATCTGAGTGAGTGAGTGAGTGAGTGAAGTTGTTCAGTCGTGTCCGACTCTTTGCGACCCCATGGACTGTAGCCCACCAGGGTCTTCTGTCCACGGGATTCTCCAGGCAAGAATACTGGAGTGGGTTGCCATTTCCTTCTCCAGGGAATCTTCCCGACCCAGTGATCGAACCCAGGTCTCCCGCATTGCAGGCAGACGCTTTCTATGACCAATTATTGCTTTACAATGTGTATTGGTTTTTGCTGTACAACAACATGAATCAGCTGTAAGTATACATATGCATGAACATATACACACTACCAGGTGTAAAGTAGCTAGTGGGAAGCTGCTCTAAAGTACAGGAAAATCAATTCAGTGTTCTGTGAAGATCTAAATAGGTGCGATGTGGGGAGTGGGTGGGACAGAGGCTCAAATTTTAATTCTTATATTTGTACCATAAAGCTTACAGCCGATTAAAAGCTAATTTCAAGCAACATATATAGGTCTTCATGGTATGCTTTCTGTTGTCTCATTCATTGTCATCCATTTGTAACTCAATCTTTGTTTTTCCTCCTACTTTTAGTTTATTCCGCCTTTTAAAATTCTATTTGTAAGCTGTCTCAGTTGCTTTCTGGAATGATTATAATAGAGTTAAATAAATAAGTGAATAATCCTTATACAACTTCAGGCAACAAGAGGAGTTTAAAGATGAATAATCCCTGGGATGAGAGTACACGCAAGGAGGTTACATGCCAGCCCCACTTCTACCCAGGCAGGAGCAATTCACTTCTCTCTTTAGTTCTGAGTTCTTAGCTCTGCACCTAGGTATGTCAGGATGAACTCTTGTGTCATAATCATCCATAATTTTCTAACTCCAAAAGCCTCTGGGACATTCAAAAGCTAAATTCTATTGATATTCAACACAGTTTGAATAGACTATGCAATTTTATGCCTATGTTCAAATGATTTTAATATTATACTCAATTTTAGCTTTGGCAGATTGCTATTGGCTCATTGGTGTTGACAGGCAAACTTGTGGGTGCATATTATTAGCTTTTCATAAAATGACATTTCATCTGTAGGCAGAGTAACAAATTTTGAATTTTATGCATGAAAAGATTGATAGCTGGCACAATTATTAATTTCTGCAGGCTTCCTGTTGGTGGGTATATCATTTGGAAAAGACATTTGCATTTATGCTCTAATAAAAGAAGGCTCTCTCCTCTCCTTTAATTTTGGGTAGCATAATACTTTAAGCAACTCTAACTTAAGAGTCCTAATACTTAGGGATATGTTAGCAATTTTTGTGAGCAGGTGCCTATAGCAAGGTAGAAAATGTTCAGGGTTTGTCAAAACTTGGGTTTGAATTCCAGCTATGTCTTAATAACCACTTGACCCTGCAAAAGGTATGTAATAGTTCTAAGCCTCAGCTCATGCTGTAAAACATAACTCTGTTTACCTTTCAGGGTTGGTTTAGAAGATCAAATGAAATAATAGGTTCAATATCCCTAGCATGGTTCCAATTTGGCAGATGTGAACACTTATGAAAACCCTTTCTCTGGTCTTTTCATATATGCTTTAGTGGCTTAGTCATACTCGATGGCTTAGTTTAAACCAAATGGCGTGGAAATTTTTTTCTTCCCAAATTCCTAAAGCAGCTGTATTTTTTCTCAACTTTTCTCACCACAACAATTTAGGTAAAATATTTTAGTCACAGAAATCCAGCAGAGAGAGAAAACAAGATCTAAACCATTGTCCTAAACAGCAAGGCCTTTATGCTACAGATATTCTAAATTCAAAAGACTGCTTAGGTCTAGTGTTTGCTACTACTTAAATATGTGAAAAAAATCATAAGTATATTACACATGGGAAATATAATGACCTATTAAACAGGTGGGGATAATTACATTATATTCTAACACTATATCATAAGAAGACAATGTAGATGTTCTTAGAAGTTAGATATAAGGAATAAGAGACTAAAAAGAAAATTCTTTAAAAATTCTTCGGATCTGAACATTCAAAATAAAGCTGACTATGAAAGATTTTGCAATCACCTTATTTTTAAAACGTGTTGAGGAAGTGTCAGATGGTGAAACTGTGAAAGGATCATTTAAATGCATTGATAGGGTACAAAATACACCTTAGTTTTTAAAAATTTATTGGATTCTTATTTTCCATTAGAAATTGTTAACTCTAAATTACCAGGTAAATGATTGCCATATATATCAGCTAAAAGGCCATAACAACATACCTTTTGCAGGGTCAAGTGGTTATTGAGACGTAGCTGGAATTCAAACCTGTATGAGTCTCATACTACTCAGGTCTCGTTATATGTCTATTTTAAAAATACATTATACAAATGTACCATGAACAGATATAGTAGGGAAAACATGCAAAACCTTTCTTGGGACAGAGTGGACTGTGGTATAAAATTACAGAACAATAAATCATCTTTCTAAATGTGTAAGTGAAATTGAAGAATATATAAAGCTAATCACCCCTTTATCTTACAGCTTGGTAAAGCATCTGCCTACAACATGGGAGACCTGGGTTCAATCCCTGGGTTGGATAGATCTCCTGGAGAAGGAAATGGCAACCCACTCCAGTATTCTTGCCTGGAAAATCCCATGGATGGAGGAGCCTGATAGACTAGAATCCATGGGGTCGCAAAGAGTTGGACATGACTGAGCGACTTCACTTTCACTTTAATGTATATAAGCATGAAAAATTGTATTAACATATGAACTTTAAAACGCACAATTATCATTGCTCATCATACAAAAATACAGTTATATTCATAAAATTTTAATACCAAATATATTCTGTTGAAATTTTCAGTGGATCTAATGTCTATTGGCAGACACAATCTGTCATTTCCAAGTTGAATGTTTTCAGTTCAGTATAGTTCAGTTGCTCAGTGGTGTCCCACTCTTTGCAATCCCACAGACTGAAGCACAGGGAAGCCAGACTTCCCTGTCCATCACCAACTTCTGGAGCTTACTCAAACTTATGTCCATTGAGTCAGTAATGCCATCCAACCATCTCATCCTCTTTTGTCCCCTTCTCCTTCCACCTTGAATCTTTCCCAGCATCAGGGTCTTTTCCAGTGAGTCAGTTCTTCACATCAGGTGGCCAAAGTATTGGACTTTCCTCTTCAGCATCAGTTCTTCCAATGAATATTCAGGACTGATCTCCTTTAGGATGGACTGGTTGGATCTTCTTGCAGTCCAAGGGACTCTCAAGAGTCTTCTCCAACACCACAGTTCAAAAGCATCAATTCTTTGGTGCTCAGTTTTCTTCATAGTCCAACTCTCACATCCATACATGACTACTGGAAAAAACCATAGTTTTGACTAGACAGACCTTTGCTGGCAAAGTAATGTCTGCTTTTTAATAAGCTGTCTAGGTTGGTCATAACTTTTCTTCCAAGGAGCAAGCATCTTTTATGTTCATGGTTGCAGTCACCATCTGTAGTGATTTTGGAGCCCCCCAAAATAAAGTCTGTCACTCCTTCTATTGTTTCCCCATCTATTTGCCATGAAGTGATGGGACCAGATGCCATGATCTTAGTTTTCTGAATGTTGAGTTTTATGCCAATTTTTCACTCTCCTCTTTCACTTTCATTAATGGAAGGACTGATGCTAAAGTAGAAACTCCAATACTTTGCCCACCTCATGCGACGAGTTGACTCACTGGAAAAGACTCTGATGCTGGGAAGGATTGGGGGTGGGAGGAGACGGGGACGACAGAGAATGAGTTGGCTGGATGGCATCACCGACTTGATGGACATGAGTTTGAGTGAACTCCGGGAGTTGGTGATGGACAGGGAGGCCTGGCGTGCTGTGATTCATGGGGTCGCGGAGAGTCGGACATGACCGAGCGACTGAACTGAACTGAACTGAACTGAAGAGGCTCTTTTGTTCCTCTTCACTTTCTGCCATAACAGTGGTGTCATCTGCATATCTGAGGTTATTGATAGTTCTCCTGGCAATCTCGAGTCCAGCTTGTGCTTCATCCAGTCCAGCGTTTCTCCTGATGTACTTTGCATGTAAGTTAAATAAGCAAAGTGACAATATATAGCATTGATGTACTCCTTTCCTGATTTGGAACAAGTCTGTTGTTCCATGTCCAGTTCTAACTGTTGCTTCTTGGCCTGCATACAGATTTCTCAGGAGGCAGGTAAGATGGTCTGGTATTCCCATCTCCTTAAAATTTTCCAGAGTTTGTTGTGATCCACACAGTCAAAGGCTTTGACATAGTCAATAAGCCAGAAGTAGATGTTTTCCTCGAACTCTCTTGCTTTTTTGATGATCCAACAGATGTTGGCAATTAGATCTCTGGTTCCTCTGCCTTTTCTAAAACCAGCTTGAACATCTGGAAGTTCATGTACTGTTGAAGCCTGGTTTGGAGAGTTTTGAGCATTACTTTACTAGTGTGTGAGATGAGTGCCATTATGTGGTAGTTTGGGCATTCTTTGGTATTGCCTTTCTTTGGGAATTAGAATGAAAACTGACCATTTCCAGTCCTGTGGCCACTGCTGAGTTTTCCAAATTTGTTGGCATATTGAGTGCAGCACTTTCACAACATCATCTTTTAGGATTTGAAATAACTCGACTGGAATTCCACCACCACCACTAGCTTTGTTTGTAATGGTGCTTTCTAAGGCCCACTTGATGTCGTATTCCAAGATGTCTGGCTCTAGGTGAGTGATCACACCATAATGATTGGTGTGATCGGGTCATGAAGTTCTTTTTTATATAGTTCCTCTGTGTATTCTTACCATCTCTTCTTAATATCTTCTGCTTCTGTTAGGTCCATACCTTTTCTGTCCTTTATTGAGCACATATTTGCATGAAATGTTCCCTTGGTATCTCTAATTTTCTTGAAGAGACCTCTAGTCTTTTCCATTCTATTGTTTTCTTCTATTTCTTTGCATTGATCACAGAGGAAGGCTTAAGCCCCTTTTAATATGCATAGAGAAAAAGAGCAAAATTTCTTCTTTTCCTCCCATGTTTTCAAGGTCACTTGAGTCTCTGCCCAGATAGCAGTCCAACGTGCTCCAGGTTCTGAGATACCTGGGATGTAATCACATTATTTTTAACAAGGAGCATGTATACCCTTATTCTCAGGAACCCAGTCAGAGATACAAAAACTCTATCTTCCCTTATGAACTTGGGCACCTTCCCCATTCTGTACTTGAAGCAGAACACGAACTGAACACTTTTACTCCTAGGAATATTAACTGTCCTGGTATTTATTTATTTATGATTTTTTTAATGCAGACCATGTTTAAAGTCTTTTTTGAAATTTGTTACAGTGTTGCTTCTGTTTTATGTTTTGTTTTTTTGGCCACAAGTTATGTGGAATCTTAGCTCCCCAACTGGGGGTCGAATATTTAACCCCTGCATTGGTAGTGAAGTCTTAACCACTGGAACACCAGGGTAGTCCCTAACCTGATATTTATTTTGTTATTTTCTTCCATGGCAAATATACCCAGTACTTAGTAGTCTTCCAAAAAGTGTTGTTGTTTTCTTTTTTTAAAGATGGTGAAAGTTAGCACCTATTTTTCTTATCTCTGTGAGATCAATTCCCAGGTGGTGCTAGTTGTAAAGAACCTACATGCCAATGCAGGAAACATAAGAGATGTGGGTTTGATCCCTGGGTCAGGAAGATCCCCTGGAGAAGGAAATGACAACCCACTCCAGTATTCTTGCCTGAAGAATCCCATGGATGGAGGAGCCTGGAGAGCTACAGTCCATAGAGCTGCAAAGAGTCAGACAAGACTGAAGCAACTTAATATATCATATACAAATGTGGAGACATTGTTATTAAAAGTCCATATTATTTAGCCCCAAATTTGTACATGACTTCAAGTAAAAACATGTTAAACTATTTTATGAGCGTGTCTCAGTGCCGGCTGTCACTGAAAGGATGAGGAAAGAGGAAAGAGTGGGTAGGAGATGATCAAGGACTTTCATACTTTCAACAACTGCTTCCATCTGCTTTCAGAACAATATTTCTCGCAGAGAATGTCGAGACTAGAAAATAGCTGGCAAAGTATTCCTCTGAGACCAGGCTGACCCCCTGATGTTGAATTCCCCAGCTTCCAGCACTGCAAGAGATATTTTTGTGTTGTTTATAAACACCCTATAGGCTATGCTGTGTGTGCTGAGTTGTGCCCTACTCTTTTCAACCCCATGGACTGTAGCCCACCAGGCTCCTCTGACCATGGGATTTTCCAGGCAAGAATAGTGGAGGGGGTTGCCATCCCCTCCTCCAGGGGATCTTCCCTACCTAGGGATCTAACTTGTCTCCTTCATCTCCAGCATTGGCCCATTCTGATTCAATCAGCCTTTACCAAACTAAAGAACACACTCTGGTATGAGGAGAGGTTAAAGGGGTTGATGTGGCTTAGGACATATTTATTTTGAGTGGCTTAAGGCACTGTAACCTGGAGGAAGGTGTGGCAACCCACTCCAGTATTCTTGGAGAATCCCATGGACAGAGGAGCCTGGCGGGCTGCAGTCCATCGGGTTGCAAAGAGATGGACGCGACTGAAGTAACTTAGCATGCACTCATGCAAGGCATTGTAATTGTTGGTATATGGGTCCTGAACTTAGGAGGAAAAAGAAATTAAAAGAGGATACTAAGATATAGGAGAGATAAATACCTGTTTTAAAATCTTAGCTCCACTGTTTACCAACTATTTGACTTGGGACACAGACAACAATTTCTAAATTTTAGTTTTCTAATTTGTTAAAAATAAATTGAGGACTTCCTTGGCAGTCCAGCAGTTAAGACTCCACACTTCCAATGCAGAAGGTGCAATTTCAATCCCTGGTTGAGGAACTAAGATCCCACATGACTCATGGACAAAAAAAACCAAAATATAAAACAGAAGCAATATTGTAACAGATTCAATAAAGACTTTTAAAAAATGGCTTACACTAAAAAATTCTTCAAAAATAAATAAATAAGTGGAAGTGATAATACCAACCTAAGTTGTAAATAAAAAAGTATTATATGTGAAATTGGCTAGCATGGCATATTTTGGGTTTTCATTTCACCCTTTTCTGTTTTTCTTTCCATCCCATACCTCCCCGTCCTTCTACTACACATAATGGTGGAAGTATGAGGAATGACAGGCAGAAAGACCTTGTTTTGAATTCTGATTCTATCATCTTTGATAAGTGACCTTGAAGGTATTGCTTAATTTCCATGAAATTTAATTTTATAATTATTTATAAAACAGGCATTTAATTCATCATTTAGGTAACATGCCAACAATCTAGAAGCTGTTGGTAGAGTCAGTTTGCATTATTATTTCTTTTTATTTTACATTATTTTTTCTTTGCATTATTATTATTCCATTTACAGTATTATTTCTTTCTATATTCTTTCCTTATTTCTTTTTAATTATTTTGAGAAAATGTAGAATAAATACACCTTAGAAATACACATAAGATCTTGATTTTGGTATTCTTGTATTCCATGCTTTTACATGGATTTTTTTATTATTGTTCACAGCAAAACTTAAGTGATATCTAAATGCAGTTTTCTACTAATAAATGAAGGAAAAATAAAATGCTATGTATGACTTACTAGGTTGACATATTCTCATTTCTTGAAATAAAAAAAGAAAGACCTTCAAAAAGATCAAAATGTTGATGAGAGGCTCAGAGGCTCATAATCTAAGGATTTTTGATTTCCTAATAGAGCCTTTTTTCGAATCCTTTAAGTACCTCCCAGCTTTGACACTACAGAGTGTATTAGAAAGAAATCATACAGAATGATCATTTTAATAATGATGAATTAAGATCTAAGAAATTGAAAGAATTAGTTTTTCTTTTCATTCAACAACTTGCCTATTCTATTGTTAGACATTTTTCTTCCTTCATCCATAAAGGTTAAGTAATATCTATCCTTGGTTACCTTTTGGGATACAAAATGATGAATAATCTATATGTATTCTAAAAGATTCATAAATTAATAAAGTATTGATAATAATACCTTAAGCAATATTGATAAACAATAAGCACATCAAAAGATAACAAATTACAATGCTGTATAACTGATAACAACTTGTTGTTCCTGATGAATGTGTACAACCCAGCAGAGATTTCTATACTATTTTTTAGCTCCAAAAGCAAAATTTCATGAAAGATACAATTTGGATGAGTTTTAGAATATTAAACATACTGTTGGTAGAAAAAATGTGAATTCTGTTGGAAAATAAGGTTTTAGTCAATTCATTTTCAAAGCAAACACATAAAACTAAACTGTCTACCAGTTGTACAGTACTAAAATAAACCTATCCTAATTTTTCAAAATTTTATCAATAATCTTGCAGCTGTGAACCGCACATGCTAAATTAAATCAACACGTTGGAAGAAAAGGAGTTGATGACAGCACTAATCACTGAGTATTTAAATGATGTAAGAAGGAAAAAAAGAGGAGAGTGGAAAAAATAAATCATGGAAGGCAGACAATTAGTAACTAGGGCAAGTCAGTGGTTTAATGAACATATTCTGTAAAGTAGCATGAGAGGTGATAATTAAAATATTGTGTGGACAATTAATTGTTACCACTCATCTTACTTAGAATATAATATCCTGAATTCACAATTTTATTGTTCGAAAAGAATCAGTTTTTTACATAATTCTGACAAATTCCTTTAATGTCTTCATGAGAGTTCGTGCTAGATATAATCAAGTCCTATAATGTGACTGGGTATATTGCAGAATGGTTCCAAGTGCCATTACTAAAATAGCAAATGTTTTCAAGAGTACTGTTATTTAAATCCTAAGTTAAATATCTGTCAAGAATAGCTTAACATGAAAACAAATTATCTACATTATTCAACGCAGGAAGCTAAAGAAGGGATTTAAAAGGAACTAAGGAATTTGGCAAGCAAAAATGATAAACTATATTATAAGTAGTTGAAGTAAATACTTGAAATTTAAAAATCAAAGGAAACCAAAAATTAAACAGAAAAATAGCATCTGACTTTATTGATAATCACATTACATTTAATTTAGTCCATTTTGCAATCATAGTTGGGCTTCCCTGGTGACTCAGATTGTAAAGAATCTTCCTCAATGTAGGAAACACAGGATAAGCAGGTTTGATCCCTGGGTTGGGAAGATCCCCTGGAGAAGGGAATGGCAACCCACTCGGGTATTCTTGCCTGGAGAATTCCATGGACAGAGGAGCTTGGTGGACTACAGTCTATGGGGTCTGAAAGAGTTGCACACAACTGAGCAACGAACACACACACACACAACCACAATCATGGTTGGAGATTTTAGCACTCTATTCTCAACCATAGAAAGAAAAATAGGCAATAATCATTAAGACAGAAATGATCTAGACAAGAGTGAAAAAGTTGGCTTAAAACTCAACATTCAAAAAACTAAGATCATGGCATCCGGTCCCATTACTTCATGGCAAATAGATGTGGAAACAATGAAAACAGGGACAAGTTTTGTTTTTGTGGGCTCCAAAATCACTGCAGATGGTGACTGCAGCCATGAAATTAAAAGACACATACTCCTTGGAAGAAAAGTTATGACCAACCTAGACAACATATTAAAAAGCAGAGACATTACTTTGCCAACAAAGGGGTGCCTAGTGGAAGCTATGGTTTTTCCAGTAGTGATGTATGGGTGTGAGAGTTGGACTATAAGGAAAGCTGAGTGGAGAAGAATTGATGCTTTTGAACTGTGGTGTTGGAGAAGACTCTTGAGAGTCCCTTGGACTGCAAGGAGATCAAACCAGTCTGTCCTACAGGAAATCAGTCCTGAATATTCATTGGAAGGATGATGCTGAAGCTGAAACTCCAAAACTTTGACCACCTAATGTGAAGAACTGACTCACTGGAGAAGACCTTGATGCTGGGAAAGATTGAAGGCGGGAGGAGAAGGGGATAACAGAGGATAAGATGGTTGGATGGCATCACTGATTCAATGAACATAAGTTTTAGCAAGCTCTAGGAGTTTGTGATGGACAGGGAAGCCTGGTGTGCTGCAGTCCATGGGGTTGCAAAAGAGTTGGACACGGCAGAGCAACTGATCTGAAGTGAACTAATCACATTGCATCCTAAAACTTTAGACTTTTTTTTTAAGAACATGTAGTGTATTCACCAAGAAAAACTACAATCCTAGCCATATAACCCATATCCTTAAAAGATTAAAATCATACAGACATTCTCTGACTACTACGAGATGAAATTAGAGGTCAGTAATTTTACAATACTTTTAGTTTTAGCATCAAATCAGTACTGCAGTGACATTCCTGCAAATGCCTCCTGCTGCCTATTTAAACAAAATTTCCCTTGACCCTTTCCTGAGGCCTGAAAAATGCTTGGTCAGAAGTATGTATAACTTTTAAATTACCCAGATAGTATCTTATTGTCCTCTGAAGTGTTTAGATCAATATACTTCCACAAATATTATATGTAGAATTCCCACTGCTGCATGTCTTCACCAATACATGGTACTTTCCAAGAACTCTACTTTTGTTGAGTATAAAATTGTATTTCAGTTGATTAAAAACTCCCAGATTACTAATGAAGATGGGCATTTTTCTTGTATATTTCTTCTTCCATGAAATGATTGTTCATATCTTTCTGCACATTGCATTCATGTTTTAAATTTGTCTTGATTTTTCTATGTCTTTTTTCCTTCTTATTTTTTCTATTTTTTATTCCTCTTCTTACTCCAATGTCATTTGTTTACTCTTGGTTTATTTTTTCTCATTTATTATTGAAAGACAGCTGAGGATGAATTTCTACTTGATAGTTCTGTTACCTAACATTTTGAGCACATTATTCCAATATATGTTAGTTTTCTTTGTTATTCCTTTGTATGCAATGTCTCTTTTCTTTTTTGCTGAATTTAATATTTTCTCTGAGCATCCTGCATCCTTACTGCAATAGCACTAGATGTGGTTTTATTTTTTATTATTATGAAAACTCACTGAATTATTTAAACTCAAGCTTTTAAGTCTTTTTTTTTTTTTTTTTTTCTGGAATACTCTCAGATGTTATATCCTCAGATTATCCCTCACTTTCCTTTTTGGAACTCTGTTTAAAAGAATATTGAATTTTCTCATTTTATTCTACTTGTGTCTTTAACTCTATTTCCCATCTCTACTTGTATCTTCATGATGTGTAATTTTATAGACATGTATTTTGTGGTTAGTTATAATGTATCACAAGATCTGCTATATTATTTATTGACTGCTTTTTACTTCAATTATTATTTTTTAATTTTTAAAAGTTCTTTGATCCACTTAAAAATCTTTCTGGCTATTTTTGATAACCTTTTAATCCATGATTCTTTTATTTCAAGTTCATCTTTTTTTAATAATTGTGTACATGATTAACCATTTTATGTGTTATCTCTAATCATTTCTTCTGAAATTCTTGAGTTTTCCCTAATATCCACTTATTTTGATTTCTTTTTTTTTTAGTGCTGTACTTTGAATTAATTTTGCCTGAACATTAGCTTGAGTGTCTATATGAAGAGGTTTTCATTCAAAAAATTTGAACTTAACTCTGAGTGATCCAAGGAATGCTTTAATTCTTCCCTAGAGGTCTCAGGATTTACACAGAAAATGGTATAGTCTTTTTTTATAGATTTTTTTTTTTTTGATGTGGACTGTCTTTAACGTCTTTATTGAATTTGTTACAATACTGCTTCTGTTTTATATTTTGGTTTTTTGGCCACGAGTTCTTAGCTCCTTATCCCAGGGATCGAACCAATACCCTCTGTAATTGGAAAGCAAAATCTTAACCATTGGACTGCCAGGGAAGTCCCCAAAATAGTAGAGTATTAAAATGAACTTTTCTGTGAAAATGTCATTACTCATCTCTTTAAACTTTCAACATTCAAGATAAGACTTTCTATCCTGGTGCCATTCAAAAGCACATCAGTAACAGTAGAAAACATTTAGTCACTTGTTTTACAGAGGAATGTTTGGCTTTTCCATGAAATTGAAATGAATGGGAAAATCAAGGCAAAAATGTGCTTCAGGTAACAGAGACTGAGAAAGATATTATTTTATTTTAAACACTCCCACTGATTGGGGCTCAAGTGAGCCTCTGTGGGAGATGAATGCTTGCTGGAGTAGAGGAGGCAGAGAGAAAAACGGGAATTTTCATTTTATGTACAAGTGAATGAAACTTAGCTTGAAGATGGAGGTTAGAAACTACAGCTGGGAAAAAACAAAAAGGACCAAGTTTTAGACATGCTCTAAAATTATTCAAATTTCAAATTTCATCAATTTCAGTAGAAAAATATTCAAATGAAAGGAAAAAAATCAGCTACTATTTTTAAGCTTCTTCATTTTTATGTTGTTCTGCTGACTTAAAACAAAGAACTAGATGATCAGATTGAAACATATGTGATGTCACTTAAAAACAGATACAGCATACATGAGTGTGCATAAACACTTTTAAAATTTAAAATGCTATTTCTCCAATTGTCTTGTCAACATTTGCTGAGGAAAAAAGACATGCCTTATACTACAGACACTTGCTAGATGATTTTTATCTTGCTATAGAGGTGAACCTGGAAGAAATTTTCATTGATATTAATATTCCCATTTTCTCCTCAAAACTGAGTTTGATAGAGGATCATTTAGTTAAACTATTTAATAATAGGTTAAAGTGTACTGCAACGTTGCATTGATCACTGAGAAAAGTTGATCACAATTCTCTTCAAATAACTGAAGTGCCCAGTAAAAATTGTTACTAAAGATAAATTGATTCCACCATATATGATATTGAGAAAGATGAATTTGTACTGTGTTTACACTCTATTGACTAATTGAATCAGTATGTGAAAAAATTACATTTTATCAGATAACTGATAATATATTTTATGAATGTTGGTAGCATTTATGAGTTTTTTTTAACAGTTAATAAACAAAATCTTTCTAGAAAAGACTAAGAGGTTTATGTTTCTTCTTAAAACTACAAAACAATTTCCTCTTTATGCATTTATGAAATACAGAAGTGTGTGGTCTGTTGTTTTTGTTTTTTGAGAACCTGGTTAATCGTCCACTTATGGACTTAGCTATCTAGCTCTGTACTTTAGCTATGGGATAAGGTTACCAAAAATTTTACTTTAAGCTTTGCTTTTCAGCTTAAGAAAGCTGTCTTAAACCCTTAAATGACAAATTAAGGCAATTACATGTTACGTGTTTGATTAGAACATATATTAGTTTGAAATACAATTGAGTTACCACAGATGGTTAAAAATGAAAGTAAAAGAAATTATAAATTATCCCATTTGGCTGAAGGAATAATAATTTTTGCATATAAGACAAAAGCAAAAGTAAATATATACTTTTATACAGTACACAATCATGTGATGAACAAAAGTATTTTAACTCTATACATGTTTTTTCCAAAGCATTGGTTAATTAAAATAATTGAAAGTCAATAATTAAAGTGATATCTTTTTGAGAAGTAATAAAAGTAGAATTTAAAATTCTCAGGTGTTTATTTTCAAAATTGTAAGAGAAATATTGTAATAGAATGATGCAATGTAAGTAAGGGACCTCTGCTTTTGAATTCAGTGGAGTATCTTGAACAAAACAAATATCCTGCCAAAAGATAGAAGGGAAAAAAGTCTAATAAACTGTAAACTATAATAGTATATAGGAGTATATGTGTATATTAATAGAAAGATAGATGATAAAATGCTTATTTGAAGACATTTGAGAATTATTGGGACAAGCTAGCTTTATGCATAAATGTTTCAAAAAAGGAAGAAAGGTGAGCCATCATTTTGCAGTCTCTGGTAACCTCAGGACTTTTGCACATTCTGCATAGGAGGTAAGATGCTAGACATCCAGGCAAAGGCCGTGGTCAGAAAGATAGCATTAAAAGACAGAGACACTGACTATGCTTTTGGTAGCTTGTCAGTGACAAAAATGCAAAAATCAGAAAAATCTGAAACCAGAATCTTGGTTATAAAGGGGAAAGAGCATCCAAGATATGAGCCCCACAATCTGTTGTTTTTTCTTTAAAGTTTGTTTTTTTTTTTTTTACTTTTTGCAACTAAATACAGGAAAAGGCTAAAAATGCAGATTACATTTTCCAGGATCTGCATGTTGACGAGTGAATTTTATTTTGCAACTAGCAACATGTTAAGTAGTATTTGAAGGTTTTTAAGCATGTGTAGATGCCGTGATTAGAGCTGGAGAAAACTAACTTGGCAGCAGATTGTAGAATGGATTACAGAAATCAGTGCCTGCAGGAGAGAAGGCCAGACAAGATATATTAATAAAACTTAAGCAGGAAGTAAACATAACTTCAACTAGGCTGCTGTAAGTAAAAACAGAAAGTAGAAAGTAAAAATGAAAAATAATGATTTAAATATAATCAACAAGTATGATAGCAATTTGATGTTGCTAACTAGACAGAAGGGTCCATCTGAGATTTCGTACCAAGCCAAGCAGGTCAGTGAGGGTCATATGCCTTCTATGGATTTGGAGTCAACCAGAAGTTTTCCATTCCTGTGTCACCTCATAAGGGGTTTCCCAAGTGATGCTAGTGGTAAAGAATCTGCCTGCTTATGCAGGAGACATAAGAGTCTAGGGTTTGATCTGTGGGTTGAGAAGATCCCCAGGAGAAGGAAACGGCAGCCACCTCAGTATTCTTGCCAGGGAAATCTCATGGAAAGAGGAGACTGGTGGGCTACAGTCCATGGGGTCGCAAAGAGTCTGACATGACTGAGCGACTGAGCACCATCACCTTATACATGAAACCTATTTTAGCACTGCTAACCTTTTAATAGTTAAGCATTTGTCCCAAGATCCCTGAGGCATGTCTCGGGGACTAACTTAGGATGTGGCAAGGGACAGGAGGCAGGGATTTTCATGAATGGAACATCTAAGATTCCAGATGGGGAGAGAAAGGGGAAGAAAAGTTGAAGCTGGAAAAATTACTTTTCCTGCAGTCCATACGCTCTGTCTCCACTTGTCACCCCCGGTGACCACAGGCAGGAAGTGCCTCTCCTGTTACACAGTAACAGGGAGGAAGTGGCAGGTGGAGCAGGTGTCACTGTGCATGCAGGTCCTTGTTATTAGATAGACAACACTGATTGTGTTGATCTGTGTCCTTCTCCTCGCCCTCCGGAAGCCACTGGTGATTTACAGAGTGTGGAAGGAAAGCTCCATGGAGGGTTGGGTTAAAAGAATAAGGACATTACACCTCTCCCCCTAATCCTTCCTTCCTCTTCTGTTAACAAACCAACATTTCTGGCTATAATAACACAATATAAATTCTTTTATGTTGAATCTGACATTTGATGTTGAAAGGTTTAAGACCATATGATTCAGCGAATGAATTTCAGTGAGATTCCAAATCTCAACGTGTGCCCGTGATAAACACAATGTTATCCCAGGCGCAAGGCCAAATTATACTGTTAACCGAGCATTTGAATGGAAGAATATTTTCTTGGATCAAATCAAAACCCATTTCTGTAAAAATGTAATTTCGGTAAAATTGTGATGCTGGGGAGGGAGAAGGGAGAGCCTGAGGAATTTGAGCAAATTATGCCCACTCTGTACCTAACAGTATTATTAAGAGCACAGTGAAATTCACAGCGGTGATTTCATCGATAAGTGTGGTTTTTACATGAAGATGAGGACAAAGGCCAAGCTCCCAACAGTATGCAGAGAGGTGGCTTGTTTCATAGTGAGAGTAGAATACTTTGTTCAGTGACTGTACCAGCTGGAGAACATAGATCAATCTCTTAGACAATTGTTATTGCGCACGTAGTTCTGAGTTGGCCTGCAGCCATTCATTGCAAAGCAAATACTGCTTGTTTGCGGGCTGGCTTCCTCATTTCCTGTGTCAAGTTCATGACAGGAAGATTTATAAGTCTGCACTGTTTGACTTGTGCCTGCACACTTACAAATTTCCTTATTTGCCTTGGTTTGGAACCCTAAAGTGATTAGCCTGATGCAAGAAAAAAAAAATGTACAGCTAAGTTGACTGCACATAGACCATCTAAATAATGATACAAATTGACCCAAATAAAATTTTACCAATCCTGTTCATTAAAAGACACCATAAACTGGGAGCATATGCAAGTGGTGTGTGCGTATGCATATGCTGATAGTTTCTCAGTTGTGTCCAGCTCTTTGCGATCCCAGGGACTGTAGCCAACCAGGACCTCTGTCCTTGGGATTATCCCAGCAAGAATACTGGAGTGGGTTGCCATTTCCTTTTCCAGGAGATCTTCTCTACTCGGGGATCAAACCCATGTCACCTGAGTTGGCAGGCGGATTCTTTACCACTGAGCCTTCAGGGAAACCTTATCAGTATTACTTATGTCTATTTGTATTTATTCAATATATTGAAATTTGATAAAGAAAAATAGAGAAAAAATTAAAGAGCTATTTGTAATTATTATTTTCTAAATTCTGGCACACTGTCAGCTTGTTTATTTCACATGGTCTATGAGAGAGGAAATTGTTTATTTCACATGGTCTATGAGAGAGGAAACTCCATAATATTTTTCACAGATATTTTTGCATTTTCTTGTGATTTTTTTATTAAGCAAATCAAATTAGAAAGCTTTTGATTATACACTACTATGTATAAAACAGATAGCTAATAAGAACCTACTGTATAGCACAGGGAACTCCACTCAATACTCTGTAATGATCCACGTGGGAAAAGAGTCTTAAAAAGAGATGATACATGTATATGTAATAACATACTCACTTTGCTGTAAGACACAAAGTAACACAACATTGTAAACCAAATATACTCTGATAAAAATTCATTTAAAAAAGAAAGAAAATTTTCATTGTAGGATTAGAGTTCATACCATGTGGTTAAATGTATTGAATAATGCATTGAAAAATAAACACTTCAATGTTAGGAAAAGTAAAAGATAATTCCTTTTCTTTCACAGATAGTCATGCAGTGCGTGGAAGGTATATCTGAATTCGTATAGTATCTCAGAGAAGAAAGAGGTATGAAGATGAAGTCTATATGTACAAGGAACTTTTTATAAACCTAGCAGATACATTTCTAAAGGTCAAAATTAAAAATTTTTCCTAGTTATTCAGATTTACAGATTGCCTTTTATAGTCTTATAAAAGATTAATGAAAGATCTGTTTTACACATTTCAATAAACTTGAAATTGAAAATGGTTTTTGTGATATTGTTGGTTTCTTCAATCATGTATTCATACCATTTGTAAATGGATTCATTTTTCTTGTGAGATTTTAAGTTGCCACTTTCATGTAAGAAATTTTACCATTTCCAAAATAGATATATCTTAACTACACCATAGCTTTAACAAATTGAAGAATATTATTCTTCCAGATTTAGGTAGAGATTAACCATTCAGATGAAAGGAAGTTTAAAGGTCCTATCTGTGGCTAATGAAGTTGACATGATTTAAAAAGGACAAAGTTCCCTTCCCTGGTGGGACAGAGGGTAATAATCTGCCTGCCAATGCAGGAAACATGGTTACAATCCCTGATCAGAGGAGATCCCACATGTCTCGGAGCAATTAAGCTCACTCACCACAACTACGGAGCCTATGCTCTGTGGTAGTATAATTGCTAAGTCATGTCCGACTCTTGCCACCCCACAGACTGCAGCCTGCTAGGCTCCTCTGTCCATGATATTCTCCAGGAAAGAATACTGGAGTGGTTGCCATGTCTATGCTCTAGAGCATATTTTAAAAAGCAGAGACATCACTTTACCAACAAAGAACTGTATAGTCAAAGCAATGGTCTTTCCAGTAGTCATGTATGGATATGAGAGCTGGACCATAAAGAAGGCTGAGTGCCGAAGAATTGATGCTTTTGAACTGTGGTGTCGGAGAAGACTCTTGAGAGTCCCTTGGACTGCAAGGAGATCAGACCAGTTAATGCTAAAGGAAATCAGTCCTGAATATTCATTGGAAGGACTGACGTTGAAACTGAAGCTCCAATACTTTGGCTACCTGATGCGAAGAACCAACCCATTGGAAAAGACCCTGATGCTGGGAAAGATTGAGGGCAAGAGGAGAAGGGGCAACAACAACAATGCTCTAGAGCCCGGGAGCCACACACATCCTAGAGTCTCCCCTCTGCAACAACAGAAGCCACTGCAACGAGAAGCCTGTGCACTGCAACTAGAGAATAGCCCCCATTCATGGCAACTAGAGAAAAGCCCTGTGCAGTAACGAAGATTGAGCACAGTCAAAAATAAACAAATAAATAAAAAGAACAAAGTTCAGCACTATACAGAGACACCAATGTTGACCCATATTATAATACTACAGCATGAGAACTGAGTATCTTAGAAGTGGAAAGGGTTTAGAGGCAATATACAAGTAATCCATCTAAACAAGAGATTCTTTTTGCAATGTCCCATAGATGGTAATTTGTTTATCAAACTAAATTAATATTTTTTGTTCAGTTGAAATTTCTTTTTCTTAAAAGTAGTAGAGTAATTATAAAACAAATAAAACAACTAAAATTATATCTGTATTAAACTAAATGTGCCTATCAAATATGGCCTTGATTTTCATGTTATTTACCACAAGATAAAATTCAACTATGGCAGACATGTCCGAAAACTGCCCTGATACACTTACTTTGTAATCACTATGCTGCATGGCAACTAGTTATTAGTTATAAATAATGAACAGCTTTGTAACTCTTCAGAATAAGCATTGCTCCTATGCAACAAACCAGATGTTAGTAATTTTCCCTCTTGCTTTATTTTTATATGATTTTATTTATGTTCATGGTGAGCTATCAGGGGTAATGGAAATCTCTCCCTGATGGGGAAAAAAGAAATCATATATTAGAAACAGCCAGAAGATGGGCTTTAAACTGTACTTGGACACAAAAATTGGAAGCAGAATTGCCTGATAAAATTATGCTGAGAAAAGAGACTGCAAGCGTGACAAAACAGTCAAGTAACAGATGTTAATAACTTGTATTTGATGCTGTAATGCAAGTAAAGCACTTGGTGCCTAGTACATACTAAATCTAAAACTAACTAGATAATTAGATAATGAATTAAATGTCTATTCTTATTGTTACATTTTTGCTTTTGCAAACAGAAAAGGAAATTTGGATTTAGAACTCTGAGGAAGGAAAGAAGGTGTACTTGAATAAGAACAAGATTTGAAACGGAAGCGGCTGAACATAAACTTAGCAAATCTGCACCATGAGACAGGTAAACCTGATACTGCAGATGGAGTATCTAGTCATACCCTATAGTGCACTAAACTAGCAGTTCCAAATATAAGTATTCTATGCTCTTATTGTCATAAATTATTTACAATCCACAGTTGCAATCTCAAAATCACTTTCCAAGATTGATTCTCAAACTCTGCAACCGTCACTGCTTGGAATCATACAAACAGAAAATGAAAAACCTAAGTGTGTTTGTATGTGTTTGTGTGTTGTGTATGCAATTGAAGTAAACTAAGTTAAGGAGGGATTGGGGGCAGAAGGAGAAGGGGACGACAGAGAATGAGATGGCTGGATGGCATCACCAACTCGATGGACATGGGTTTGAGTGAACTCCGAGAGTTGGTGATAGACAGGGAGGCCTGGCGTGCTGTGATTCATGGCGTCGCAAAGAGTCAGACAACTGAGCGACTGAACTGAACTGAAGTTAAGTATCAATCAGAGGAGAAATTTTAAGTAACTTATGCTAAATTTATACTCTGAAGTAAAACATGTTTATTAAAAATATCTACATTATGTTATAAAAGTTAACCTGATAAAAGGTTTATGATGCATTAAATGTTAAGTGAAAGTTAAGACGCTCAGTCGTATCCGATTCTTTGAGACCTCATAGACTGTAGCCTACCAGGCTCTTCCATCCGTCCGTGGGATTTTCCAGGTAAGAGTACTGGAGTGGGTTGCCAAGGAAAGCATAATATTCAATTAATCCAATGAAAGTGACTGGATAAAAAGCATATGTATGTGTGTGTGAGAGACAGACAGAAATTAAATGTAAATTATAGTTGGAAAAGCAATATAAAAAATTTATGTCCCAAATTCTTATTTAAAAATGTGTCCTACTTTTTGGTTCAAAAATAAATATTTCTAGAATATCTCACAATGTATGTTGTAATAAGTGTATTAGAAGGGGTGTGTTGTGTTATTCTTCCCTTTAGGTTCTAGTTGTAAAAATGTTCGACTAAGTATTCAGTAAAATAGTCTTAAACAATGTAATCTGTACTCCTCAAGTTACTCATAGTTTAAAATTCACAGTGCTCCAGAGCTGATTAATTACATATAAATTATGTTTTCTTTGTGAGCAACTCAAAAGATAATTATGGTTAATTGCATTGTGAAGGAATAGAAGTTGTGAGTCAGAAAATAGGAGCTCCTATTATATGAAATTAAGAATTTTAAAAGTTCTCAAAAATTATTTTAAAACCAATATTTGACTTGTAAAGACTCCTGATTAGCCAGCAAATTTCACATTGGCTCTGTCCACACTTAATAAAATACATCTGTTCTTTGATTTCCTCTGAATGTTTTTCTATGTTAGAAAAACAGAAGAACCTGCATGATATAAATGAATTCACATATCTTTTCCTACCCATGCCCAAAATTAACCCCATGAATAGATTATATATAATTTTTTCTCAATAATTTCTTTTAAGTTTTTCATTTTACCATAAGTTACTAATGTTTTCTAGATCTATAAACAAGTTTTGTTTAGAGGTTTTAAACTTTTTGTGGCATTTTACAGTCAATTTCAGGATAAATTAAGTTTCTCTCCATTCGTGTGAGATAAGGCTCAGTTTTTCTGCTTCAGTAACAGACTGAAGTAATCGCTATTTACCATGAAATTGCTCACCTGCAATTTACGTTTAGCTTTAGTGGCAGCAGTTGGCGGCAAATTTATTTGAGTTAATTTGGTGGTGAAGGTTCAAAATATGAACACATAATATATTTTGGACCTTGGATTAAATTATTAATCCTGAATTAGACAGAGGAAGCAACCTTATTATACAATTAATATTTTCTCTCAAATTGCCAGTTATTATAGCAAATGCATCTTTCCCATTGAAGCTTTTCACATGCAAGGTTGAACAGGGTAATATCTCTCCCATTATCCTATTGTCTTTATAAAATATATGCAGCCTGCTACCTAGGAAACTTGAGTGTAGGAGGAGCCGTTCTGAGAGATTGCACATGGTTCCAGTTGCCAAGGAAACCTGTGTCTTTTTTCCTGTAAATGTGCAGAGCAGTTTCCTTATTAGGAATTGGGTTAACAGCGTTCTCAAAGGAAAAGCTGTGTGAGGAAGGTAGTAAGATTTTTTTCATACATATGAACTGAATCGTAAACTCTGTATAAACTGTGATAAATTGGTTTTAGCATGTAAGTTTTAGTGATAAAAGTGAAGTTTTATGGAGTTTTCATCTGACATAATTAAAAATATTCAAACATGCAAAATCTTGCTATTAGAGCAGGGGCGCATACAGAAAATGAGTTTTTTTCTGAATAACAAATGGTAGATACTGACAATATATGATATTCATAAAATACTTGTGTGTTGAATGTGCACTTTTTAAAATGACCTTACATAAAATTATTTTCCGTGAAATACTTTTTTATGTAGCAGTTCTAATTAATTCTTTACATTTAGTCCTCTTTTAAAAATCACTATGTCATTATTGTGCTAAAAATTGCATTTATTTTATATTCTACTATTCCATGCTTTAAACTTTGGGGGGCAATTAAAATACTTTCAAAATATAAAATCCCAAGTCACATATTATAAATATTACATCAGCATGATCTATCACAATCTATCATCATTTATTAAGCCTTCACCTATTAAATAAATAAAACAACCGTAGTCAACATGTCTTAACAATATTCTTCAAAAAAATTTTAAAAGCCTGGTGGGCTACAGTCTAAGGGATCACAAAGAGTCAGACACAGCTGAGCGATTAACACACACACATACGAGAAAAACACTCCCAAATGTGTTTTTCTTTTCATACTTAACAAGGAGGTAATTTCTTGGAAACTTTAGCCTAGTTTTCTATGTTGAAGTATAATCACTGTGTCCTTAGGCATCCAACCTAAATGCAGACACAGTTATATGCAAGTATTTTATTGCAAAGGTAAGTGGAATAGTTTAAATTTCTTCCTCTTTGGAAATAATTCATGAAGAACCATAATTCTTTGACTATTCTATTGAGCAGCCACAGTGTGTAAAAGCAGGCACCCTCATATTTCTGGTAGATTCCTGTATATTTTAACAGCTCCTGTAGAATGCAATTTGGAAAATATCTTAAGTGCCTTAAAATGTCATTTGTTTACGTTGGGCTCAGTAGTATAATTTTAGTGCAACTTTCAAAAAATATAATATATGTACATATGTATAATATATGTATAAGGATAGTCATCACATATTTTTATTTTTAAAAAAAATTAAATTCTAACATGATCATTGGTAAAATTATGATAATAGTATACAACAGATACTATTCTGATATTCAGCCATTAAGTAATCATAGTCTAAAAAATACACAATCACCTGGAAAACATTTATTAAAGAATAATAAGTGAAAAATAAAAGATATGAAAAAATAACAAAAGAAAATACTGGAAGTATATACACCAAAATGATAAGCATACAGTGTGTTATCATCCCTCGTGTTTTTCTGTTTTACTTTTGCCAAATTGTTTGCATTGACCAATCATTGCTTTTGTATTTAGAAAATGTTTTAAAGTGTTATAAAGGACAAAGTTTTTGAAGCGTTTAAGTGACAAGAGGGATACTTACAATATAATGTCAAAAGAAGAAAGGCAGCTTTGCACAGCGTATTATAGATACAGACATCACAGTGACAAAGCCCTGTTGTTAACCCCCATCTTGGAACAGCCATTTCCCAGAGATAAGTGCGGCCACTTGCAGGAAGAGGACACAGCTCTTAAAGCCAGCTGTGGAGCTGTGGGCAGAAGCAGCTACAGAGAGTTGACATGACAGAAGCACTAGAAGCACGGAATGCAGAATAAAAGTAAGAAATGAACCTCCTGTATCTTCCAGTTGAGAACAAGATAGTACTGAATGAGAAGCACCAATTTGTTACTTAAGGATTTCTGTATGTGGAAAATTCAAATGATAGAAAGGCAGGTTTATGCATAAGAATTTGGGGGAAGTGTGTGATTGGTTCTGATTTCATGTTTTGTTTTGTTTTTTTTTACACTTATGCTACTTATGTATAAACAAACACATTTTTCTAAGATTTAAAGACCCAAAATAGTTTCCTAATTAAAGCAACATCAAATTGTAGGATGTGGGGATGGCACCAGACTTTGATAAATTATAACTAGCCACCAGGCTAATCGATACATGAGTCCTAGACAGTTTTATATAACTTGAAAGAGATGAGTCCTAAATGGTTTCACATCCATGCTGCATGTATAAGATATATATATGGAGTACTAGTTGCTGGGTTTATGAAATATCCCTCTCCCTAGCAAGCATGTTGGCAAAATATATATATACCCTTGAATGAATGCATCTACCAAAAATTATAGCCTAACAGATAAAACAGATGAAAAGAACTTTGAGCAGAAACCCAAAGGAAAGATTTTTTCAGAGATATATTCTATGGCAGATATGACATAAAGTATTAAATTTTTGTTTTTGAAGTCTGCAGAATTAGATATTAACATATGATTATTGAAAATTTAATAGCTCCAAATTCAAATGTGCAGTCTAGTGATTCCAGTAAATGCTGAAAGCAGTGACAAAATCATACCATCATTATTTTTCGGAGATTCCAAAACAAGTAAAATGGGAAAATACATTATTTATCCCAAGATATATCTGTGGATCTCTATGTGCCAGAAATACCTGGATAATGAAAGGCACCCAGCAAGGAAGGCATAAATAAACACAATTGGAAAAAATTAGCAGTAACTGGATGATTGTTGTTCAATTGTGTCTGACTCTGCAACCCTATGGACACAGCACACCAGGCCTCTCTACCCTTCACTGTCTCCCTGAGTTTGCTCAAATTCATGATCATTGAGTCATTGATCCCATCAACCATTTTATCATCTGTCACCCCTTTCTCCTCCTGCCCTCAATCTTTCACAGCATCAGGGTCTTTTACAATGAGTCAGCTCTTTGATGATAGGAGAAACTAAAAAGTGATTGCTTAAAGCACTTTGATTGACCAAGATCTAATAAACTGGAAGAAATATGTTTCTCCTATCAAGTAGGAGGACCCGTTTTAAAACCAATTCTAACTCTCACCTTGACAATGATGTTCCCAGACACTCTTGCGTTGAAACCACTGGGGAAGCTTGTGTAGCACTTCTGAATGTTTCTAGCAAATCAAGGGAAGTTAGACTCATAGGAGGATACTAATGCTAACAGCTGGCCTTCTGGAGAAGGAAACCCTGCTCTGCAGTACTTGCCAATGTCAATGGTGTACATTCTCCCATCACAGCCAGTTACAAACTATCAACTGGACATCACTGAGTATAAAAAGAGGAACAAATCTGTGCCACTGGCTCTTGCCAAGTAGTAAGAGTCAGTCCCATCCTATTAATGAGAGCTGTTTGCCCTTGAAGTTATTAAAGAAGGCACCAGCAAAAGACTGAGGGGAAAAAAAAGGCACACACCCACAGTAAAATCAGACCAGCTGGACTGTCTCATAGTTTTATGTTGGAATACTCCTCTTTTAAGCAGTAAAAGAAAATCAAGTTGAAAGGCTTTACCTAAATAGGAAGTAACGAATTTCCTAGACCTTAGTGTTCTCAGGTTGTCAGTAACCTAGATCCAGTGATAACACACAAATGACACGGACAAAGAGCTAATGTCTGCAAGTAATTTGAGAAGTATGATAGCCTTAAAAATATATATCACTATAAACAAGACAAAAAAGTGAGATGATGAAAGACTCCCAGGAAAGATTTCTAACTCTGTTTTGTGTATTTTCAGGAGGTGGCAACTCTGAATGGCAACAGGGCCAGCCAGGCGGCCTCACGTGCATTTCAGATTTTAATTTTATTTAAGGTACTTGTTTGATATTGTTCAAAGTTTTTATAATATTTTTTCTCCTGTAAAGTCAACTGAATAATCCATTGAGGTTTCCTATGAAGGAAATAGCCATACAAAATAAAATGAATTATATGATACAATCAAATAAAATATTTTATGCATTTTAAAAACAAATCCCATGACACATATCAGATTTTAGCAGAAAAATTGAGACATGCTGATATGACATGAAAAAGGCTGCAAATAGCAATAATCCAAGCTCCAAGAGGTTTCTCTAACTATAGTGCCAGGATATAAAAACTATATATTTTCTCACATTGATATTTTTATCAGACTTACCCTATAGAATGTAAGTCCCCTCAAACAGACCATCAGATTTGTTCACTGCTATATCTCTAGCTTGGAGAAGGCAATGGCACCCCACTCCAGTACTCTTGCCTGGAAAATCCCATGGACGGAGGAGCCTGGTAGGTTGCAGTTCATTGGGTGCTAAGAGTCGGACACGACTGAGCGACTTCACTTTCACTTTTCACTTTCATGCATTGGAGAAGGAAATGGCAACCCACTCCAGTGTTCTTGCCTGGAGAATCCCAGGGACGGTAGAGCCTGGTGGGCTGCCGTCTATGGGGTCGGACATGACTGAAGCGAGTTAGCAGCAGCAGCAACAGCAGCATATCTCTAGCTGTTAGCACTTTTCTAGTGCCCAGGAAAAAAGTAGTTGTTCCAGAAATACTGTTGAATGAATACAGAATATAAAAGTAGGCAAAAAGTTCATAACAATTAAGTGAGATAATAAATACAAATATGGTTAATAAAAGGGCTTCACTTCCTTCAGTGACAGAGGTCCTAATCATCTAATGGTACAGCAACACTGAGTTTTTAGTTTAACAAGAATATAAGCAATAAGGTTTCATGACACTCAACTGGACAAGTTAGTGGTGGATTTATAGTTGGTTTAATTCTCTATGGATATTAATTGTAGTGCTGGAGAAAACTCTTGAGAGTCCCTTGGACAGCAAGGAGATCAAGCCAGTCAATCCTAAAGTAAATCAGTCCTGAGTATTCATTGGAAGGTCTGTTGCTGAAGCTCCAATACTTTGGCTACCTGATGTGAAGAGATGACTCACTGGAAAAGACCCTGATGCTAGGAAAGATTGAAGGCAAAAGGAGAAGCGGGTGGCAGAGAATGAGATGGATAGATAGCATCACCAACTCAATGGATGTGAATCTGAGAAAACTCTGAGAGAGAGTAGAGGACAGAGAAGCCTGGCATGCTGCAGTCCTTGGAGTCCCAAAGAGTCAGATATGGCTTAGCAACTGAACAACACACCAACAAATTCCTATGGGTATTAATCTTCTGACCTTTCTAAACTGTCAGAGACTTCTTGCTCTTAGACTGTATCTCGTAAATATATTCTAACCATTGATTTTTTTTCAAATATACTCTGCATACTTTCATGTTTTAAGATCACATGGCATCTGGTCCCATCACTTCATGGGAAATAGATGGGGAAACAGTGGAAACAGTGTCAGACTTTCTTTTTTTGGGCTCCAAAATCACTGCGGATGCTGATTGCAGCCAGGAAATTAAAAGACGCTTACTCCTTGGAAGGAAAGTTATGACCAGCCTAGATAGCATATTAAAAAGCAGAGACATTACTTTGCCAACCAAGGTCCGTCTAGTCAAGGCTATGGTTTTTCCCATGGTCATGTATGGATGTGAGAGTTGGACTGTGAAGAAAGCTGATTACCGAAGAATTGATGCTTTTGAACTGTGGTGCTGGAGAAGACTCTTGAGAGTCCCTTGGACTGCAAGGAGATCCACCCAGTCCATTCTAAAGGAGATCAGTCCTGGGTGTTCATTGGAAGGACTGATGCTAAAGCTGAAACTGCAATACTTTGGCCACCTCATGCGACGAGTTGACTCACTGGAAAAGAGTCTGATGCTGGGAGGGATTGGGGGTGGGAGGAGACGAGGACGACAGAGAATGAGATGGTTGGATGGCATCACCGACTCGATGGACATGAGTTTGAGTGAACTCCGGGAGTTGGTGATGGATAGGGAGGCCTGGCGTGCTGTGGTTCATGGGGTCACAAAGAGTTGGACACGACTGAGCTACTGAACTGAACTGAACTGAACTGAAAACAAAACAGAGATAGAAAATGTATCAATTAGATGAGCAATAACCAAGTAGATTTTTAAAAATATTCTCTCCATGAAATTAAATAAGGAGTTAACCCATCTCAGGACAAAAAAAACCTAAAAATAAAAATGAAAACTACAAATATGTATAGAAATATGTTGCTTTTGTTACTGCTTGCATGCTAAGTCATTTCAGTCATGTCTGACTCTGTGCGACCCCATGTACAGCAGCCCACCAGGCTCCTCTGTCCCTGGGATTCTCTGGGCAAGAATACTGGAGTGGGTTGCCATTTCCTTCTCCAATGCATGCATGCATGCTAAGTCGCTTCAGTCATGTCTGATTCTGTGCGACCCCATGGACAGCAGCCCATCAGGCTCCTCTGTCCATGGGATTCTCCAGGCAAGAATACCGGAGTTGGTTGCCATTCCCTTCTCCATGCTTTGGTTATTAGGAAACTCAATATTTTAAAATAAATGTAAAGATGTTAATCTTCACAAGTCATCATAGAAATCCACACTGCAATATGCAATGATAATTTTTATTTTTGTTACATAAGAAAAAGCTGATTATAAAAGTTGATAAATTGTAGTTCTTACTGAGAAAAGTACACTTTGCTGTGTACAGGATTAAGTATTTGTAAAATTTATTTGGAATAAAATTGATTGCATTTATTAAAATTGAAAATGTGGGTATATGTTGAGCAATTTGTGTAGGTTTCCCCAATATCTTCATGGGCTTCTTAATTTGGGAGAACCCAAGACCACACCTCTTGTACAAAAGTATTATATATTACATTTTAATTTCTCATATTTTCATGCTTTCCTTTTCCATATTTTCATCTCCTCCTATATTATCATATGTTATTGCCATATGTTTAATTAAGTCTGTGAAAATATTCTTATTAGCACCTTTATGTTTTACATTTTTCTTGGACTAATTATAATATCTAAGTGTCCAAGTGTTGACTACAATGTACTTCATTTTCTTTTGATGATGGGCTATATATTTGTTTTCCTTTGTACATTTGATCATTTTGTATCATAAGCTGGACACTGAATTAATATTTGTGGGGTATTTGAATGACATTAAATTCCTTTAAAGTGTGTTGAATTTTGTTTTGGCAGATAAATGGCTGGTGGATAACATTGGTCTTGTCAGACTTGGATTCATTTGCTGTTAAACAAATTATTGACCAAAGACATATTAATATATCTTTTGTTACCTGAACATTACTGACTGAAGACGTTTCAATATTGAAAACATTACAATATTCACTTACATAACAAATCATTGGCCATAGGTATTAGTTCTGCAAAAGTCTGCCAGTCAATCATTTTTTAAGTTATATCTATTTTGTTTTTGAACTCAGTCCTATGGTTAGGCCCTTACTCTTGCATGTGATCTTTACAGATAAAGATAGAGCTAGAGATATGGATCTATAGTTATAGATACAGATATCCATCTATCTGTATCTATATCTATATCTCTACCTAGTCTTTCTGGACTTTCAACTGAAGGCCAATGTGCTTAGTAATTTCTTTCTACTCTCAGTGAACCATAACTCCAGGGTCCCCCAGCCCTGCTGACCCCTCCTTAATCACTTTTCTGTCCCACAGTAACCATCCTCTGCTAGGAATCTGAGATTCACCCTTTGCTCTTTCAGCCTATCCATTGGCCGAGGCTGGAATAAATTCTTGTTGGCTTATAGGTAACCTTCTCAATAGCTGTCATCTCAGATTCCTTTCAATGCAAATTCTATCTCCTTACTCCAATAAGACTTTTGCCTGGGCTTGTCTCCATCTCCCTGCTCTGTCAGTAAAGTACCCCTAGAAGAATGTGGAGAGATTGTTTGGGCAGTCTTGTGGTTCACATTGCTTATTTATCTTTCTTCAGAGATCACTGTCCCCAACTGCCTCTTTTTCAATGCCTGCAAATAGTGATTCACACATTTCATACAATTTTACAGGTGTTTCTGTTGGAATGCCAAATCCAGAACCACTCTTTCAAAGCAGAAATATCTTTTAGCTCTTTTTTGAGATACAGAAATCAAGAAAATCTATTTACTTATCATGACAAAGTGATAAATAGAAATTAATTTTAACACATGTCTTCTGACTGTATATCCAAGGTATTTCTATAAACATAGCTGCTTTTCAAATGAATAGCATTAGAAAAATATGGAGTGGGGCAGGTTTTCTAATTCAGTGGTATACAGCCTTCTTATTAGTGGAATAATAAAACTGCAAACATTTTGTAAGAAGTAATTTAAAGTTTGTGATACTGTTCACTTTTTCCTAGATATTAAACACATCCACATCAACAATAACAATATTAATTATCTCCTAGACTTAACGTTTCATAAAAAGAATATATGATCATCAAGATTATATTAATAAACATCATTTTTAATAAAGGAGAATTATAGCAAATAAATAAATTTCATTTTATAAAAGTCTCACTTTATTTTACTTTATCTCTTCTTAGACATAAAGTGGAGTAAACTTCAAAATGTACAAAAGCATCTGAAAGCACATGTTTGGAAATAACTGACACAGCATTTTATTTTAAAAAATCATCATTTTAGTGCTTTCTGTGTCAGAAAGCATTCTTAGTGCTTACAGTTATTAATTCATTTAAACATCATAATTATGTAATGAATCATGTCCTATCATATTACCCACTTTTTTTATAGATGATGAATCTGATGTGTGAAAAATGAAATATTTTACCCAACATCACCCAACCAATAAGTAGCAGAGCTAAAACTGTCACTCAGAAAATCAGGTTCTTAAACTTTGCTTCTTTACTCTGACTATTCCTTTTGAAATAGAAATCCAAGGGGGAGAAACAGACATATACTATGAATAATGCTTCTGAAGCTGTTTTTCCAATCAATTTCGAATAGATACACATTTTCCCAAAATATACTATTGTGTTGGAAGAGATATTTTACTTTAATTTTTTAATTCTTGAAATTTTGTCTCAGATAAGATAATAACTCACTATATAATGGGGAAAGGGGGCATTTTTTTTCTGGTTCTGCATTTCTAGTCATAAATGAAGGTTACTATTTGAGAGTATGTCATTAGAATAGATAATGTTCACTGAAAACAGATATAATTCAGAAGGTTAAAATTCCAGTTAAGATTAGTCTTTAAAATGTAGCCCTTTAAAAAAATTAATCTAAATAAATTTATGGTGCAAAGAAGCATTGAAATAGCTTCTTGGAAGGAAGGAAGTCATGCATCAAAGAAAAGGACCATAAAGTGCTCAAATACAAATAAAACCTATTGATTCACGATAGTAGTTTCTGAGTAAGAAGGACAGAAAAAATTATATTCTTCCAGTTTCTATTTTATGAGAAAATCAAGTGTATGTCCTAATCAAAATGTATTCATTAATAAGTATTCAACAATTTAAATAACAATTGGAAAATGATTATAAGTTGCAGTTTATTATTGAAAATTGCAACTATTAAAAATAGGACAGAATAATTTGGCAAGAGTTATATTTAAATATCTAGATGTTTTATGCGTTAGTCGTATTTCTAATCTCTTAGGAAGAAGACATTTAGATGATCTGCTGCTACTGCTAAGTCACTTCAGTCGTGTCCGACTCTGTGTGACCCCATAGATGGAAGCCCACCAGGCTCCCCCATCCCTGGGATTCTCCAGACAAAGAACACTGGAGTGGGTTGCCATTAGATGATCTAAATGAACTTAAACAGATGGAAATGACTGATTTTCTCAGATTTTGGTAAAAAAAAAAAACAAATACCTTTCATTTACTTGGAATCTAAACAAGTTGGAAGCAAAAATAATTAGAATATTTTGCTGCACATTCTACATGAAAAACAAAGCAAAAATTAAGCTTTCACATCAAGATTTTTCTCAGTGACTACCATAGGCAAACCATTGGCAAAATAAAGTCAATATACAAAAGGTTACTTCCCCGATGTATTAAATGGTACCAAACTATCAGAATGGCTCTAATACAATTTTCCAAAGCAGGACAATGTCATGGTTGAACTTTCAGTTCAGTTCAGTTCAGTTCAGTTCAGTCACTCAGTTGTGTCCGACCGACTCTTTGCAACCCCATGAATCACAGCACACCAGGCCTCCCTGTCCATTACCAACTTCCGGAGTTCACCCAAACTCATGTCCATCGAGTCAGTGATGCCATCCAGCCATCTCATTCTCTGTCGTCCCCGTCTCCTCCCACCCCAACCCCTCCCAGCATCACAGTCTTTTCCAGTGAGTCAACTCGTCGCATGAGGTGGCCAAAGTATTGCAGTTTCAGCTTTAGCATCAGTCCCTCCAATGAACACCCAGGATTGATCTCCTTTAGAATGTACTGGTTGGATCTCCTTGCAGTCCAAGGGACTCTCAAGAGTCTTCTCCAGCACCACAGTTCAAAAGCATCAATTCTTCGGCACTCAGCTTTCTTCACAGTCCAACTCTCACATCCATACATGACCACGGGAAAAACCATAGCCTTGACTAGATGGACCTTGGTTGGCAACGTAATGTCTCTGCTTTTTAATATGCTATCTAGGTTGGTCATAACTTTCCTTCCAAGGAGTAAACGTTTTTTAATTTCATGGCTGCAATCAGCATCCACAGTGATTAGCTCCTAAATAAATTCTGTATTAAAGTTGCTCATGCAGCTATTGTTTTTTAAAAATTTTAATAGGCTATAATTGCTTTCCAATGTTGTGTTAGTTTCTGCCAAACAGCAAAGTGAATCAGCTATATGTAGACATATATTCCCTCCATTTTTTATTTTCTTCCCATCTGAGTCACCACAGAGTGCTGAGTAGAGTTCCCTGTGCTATGCAGAAGGTTCTCACTAGTCATCTGTTTTACACATAATAGTGTATATATATCAATCCCAATTTCCCAATTTGTCCCACCTCTTCTTTCCCCTCTTGCTGTCCATATGTTTGTTCTCCACATCTGTGTCTCTATTTCTGTTTTACAAATAGGTTCATCTGTACCATTTTTCTAGCTTCCACATGTATTAAGTAAGTCAGAAAGAGAAAAGCAAATATCATATATTAATGCAGCTCTTTTGAGATGGTAGCCTATACCTAGCCCTTCAGAACTGCAACTAGCCTATTTGCTTTACCATCAGGAAGGGAGTGTAACTGGATCAACAAACATGCATTGCCATACAGGACTGGCTTGAGTCACGTGCTCGTTCAGATGGCAAAATGAAATCTATCAATCCAAATGCAACATTCTGAACATAGACTCATCATAAGCTAATCATAATTCATACACACTTATTGTATCTCATTTGTTGTCCTTGGAAAATTCAGTTTCATATAGTGAAACTTCCACTCTAGCAAAATAACCATTGTAAACCATTGAAACACTCACACAAGTGGAAACTAGTTTGTGGCAATTATGTGTCTTGAAAGGAAAGTCTCTTGGATTTTTTTTTCAGGCTCTATTTTCTTTGCTCCCTTGCCAGCTCCCTGCCCTCTACCCAAGAATGAAATGAAGGATATTCTCAGCTTTGGGTCCTAAGCACTTTTATTTTTTGATTCTTCATTCCCAACTTGGGAAATAACAGCAATAACCATGGTTTCAATTGCTGTATATATGTTAACAAATCCCCAATTCATATACCCACCCAAGAATTCCACTCTTAGCATCACACTCATATAGAAGTGTACATTAAACATTTTATTTAGATATTTCAAAAATATTCGCTCTCAATCTGTCTGGATAAAGTTCAAATAAATTAATATAAGCAAATTCTGTACATTCCTCTTTTTCCCTTTTGTAGTTCCTAAAGAAGACTCTGAATCAGCCTGCTTTTATCATAAGACTTCTTTTAGTCTAATTTAAATAGAGGAAAGAGAACAAGAACCAAAAGGAACAAAATTAGGTTAAGATTATTTTATATTGAGTAACAGAGAATCTAACCAGAGAACATGAACTGATACAGAATTTAGGATGATGAAGACTGAAGAGACAGAAGTCGACACAACCATTTAGGGAGAAAATTGTTTGGATATCAATAGTTAGCTTGAGAGAGGTTTGGGGGTAGTGGCAACTACTTTTGTGAAAGCTATTGTGAGTGGCAGAAATCTGGGTATAAGATACATTTTTAAGTTTTCCTGGACATTACTAAGTGATGCGTCTCCCCAAATTAAAGATTTAATTTTCTGTACATTATATTGTTTTTGGAAATAGTGTTCTTTCTTCAAATCCATAGTTCATAGAGCTAAGGCCATTATATTTGAATCATGTGCTTTGTCAGTTAGAATCCATTTTAAATTCATATAAAAGAAAACTCAAAGTAGCAATATCTGAAACATAAACATTTAATTTTCTGTTATAAAAATTAAATCTAGAGGTACATAGACCAAAACTGGCATGGAAAACTCTAGGTACACCAGGGATCTAGGCTTCTTTTATTTTTCCTTCTATCACACTAGCCCTGGCTAGAACTACAGTCACAATGGCCTCCTTATTTCAGACAGCAGGAAGGATAGAGGTGACTACATTCAAGTAAGTAGCCCTACTAGAAGTCCTATTCTATTCAACACTTACAATGTCATCTCATTGGCCAAAATCTAGTCACATGACCACAACTGCTCCAAGTAAAATAATCTAGTCTTTCTTCCAAAAGACAAGATGCTCAGCTAAGAACTGGGCTTCATTTACTAAGGAAAGAAACAACAGATCTTCAATAGGCTTCTGCCACATATGCACAAACCTGAATCCATCATCTCTCCTGCCTTCAAATCAGCTTTTTAAAAAAATTTTTATTTAATAAATGGTACAAAGCACAATGCCAAAAACATTAACAGTTAAAATATCACCAAATGAAAAAATACTATAGAATACACAGTTGTAAAAAGCTACATTAAGTTATTTTACAACTGCCTCAAGCTGCAAAAAGAAAAAAAACCCAATACCATACCTAAGTTATCCCTCTCTCAAAATAATGCCATTTATGTTATAAACCATGAGCACCCCATCAAAAGATGGGAACTGCTTTTGTTAATTCATATATATATATATGACTGTATCACTTTGCTATACACCTGAAACAAACAACACTATAAATGAAATATAGTACAATATAAAATAAAAATAAGTAACAGACATTTGGGGCTTTACACCGAGTTAGAGTTCCTATCAGAGGGATAACAGCACCACAGCCGCACTGAATCCACATGAAGGAGGCACACGAATGACTGGATTACAAGAATTACAGGAATGAGAGTTGCTCACTTCCCAGAAACTACAGCTCACAGAAAACCAACAAAGGCACGAGATACAGACCATTTACTTATAAATGTGTAAGACTCAAGAAAGTCCACATTATTCCTACAATATGTTGAAAGTGCTTCAGAATTCACACAATACTAATTTTCTTATGGTTCTGGTTAAATTATATATACCAGTTTATAACAAATGGTAAAATCTGTAACTCTGTTCAAGTTTTAAAAGATTACTTAGGAATAATTTCCTGTATTTCTATGCCACCTTTATAGTTCTGGTTTCTCATTTCTTAATTGGTAAATTCAGCATGCAGGTTCTATCCCAGGCTAATTTATACACTTCCGGAAGGAACGGCCTCTTAAATCCACAGAGTGTAGAGGTGGGGAACCCTCAACCACATCAGATACATTTCACATATGATAATATACATGTTTCAATCCATTCTCCCAAATTATCCCACCCTCGCCCTCTCCCACAGAGTCCCAAAGACTGCTTCACATATCCGTGTCTCTGCTGTTGTCTCGTATACAGGGTTATCGTTATCCTCTTGCTATATTTCATATATATGTCTTAATATACTGTATTGGTGTTTTTCTTTCTCCTTACTTCACTCTGTATAATAGGCTCCAGTTTCATCCACCTCATTAGAACTAATTCAAACGTATTCTTTTTAATTGCTGAGTAGTACTCCATTGTGTAAATGTACCACAGCTTTCTTATCCATTCGTCTGCAGATGGACATCTAGGTTGCTTCCATGTCCTGGCTATAATGAACAGTGCTGCGATGACCATTGGAGTACATGTGTCTCTTTCAATTCTGGTTTCCTTAGTGTGTGTGCCCAGGAGTGGGATTGCTGGGTCGTATGGCAGTTCTATTTCCAGTTTTTTAAGGAATATCCACACTGTTCTCCATAGTGGTTGTACTAGTTTGCATTCCCACCAACAGTGTAAGAGGGTTCCCTTTTATCCACACCTTCTCCAGCATTTATTGCTTGTAGACTTTTGGACAGCAGCCACTCTGACTGGCGTGAAATGGTACCTCATTGTGGTTTTAATTTGTATTTCTCTGATTATGAGTGATGTTGAGCATCTTTTCATGTGTTTGTTAGCCATCTTTATGTCTTCTTTGGAGAAATGTCTGTTTAGTTCTTTGGCCCATTTTTTGATTGGGTCGTTTATTTTTCTGCAATTGAGCTGCAGGCGTTGCTTGTATATTTTGGAGATTAATCCTTTATCAGTTGCTTCATTTGCTATTATTTTCTCCCATTCTGAAGGCTGTCTTTTCACCTTGCTTATAGTTTCCTTTGCTGTGCAGAAGCTTTTAGTTTTAATTAGGTCCCATTTGTTTCTTTTTGCCTTTATTTCCAATATTCTGGGAGGTGGGTCATGGAGGATCCTGCTGTGATTTATGTCAGAGAGTGTTTTGCCTATGTTCTCCTCTAGGAGTGTTATAGTTTCTGGTCTTACATTTGGATTCTTAATCCATTTTGAGTTAATTTTTGTGTATGGTGTTAGGGAGTGTTCTAGTTTCATTCTTTTACAAGTGGCTGACCAGTTTTCCCAGCACCACTTGTTAAAGAGACTGTCTTTTCTCCATTGAATATTCTTGCCTCCCTTGTCAAAGATAAGGTGTCCATAGGTGCATGGACTTATCTCTGGGCTTTCTATTTTGTTCCATTGATCTGTATTTCTGTCTTTATGCCAGTACCATACTATCTTGATGACTGTGGCTTTGTAGTAGAGCCTGAAGTCCGGCAGGTTGATTCCCCCAGTTCCATTTTTCTTTCTCAAGATTGCTTTGGCTATGCGAGGTTTTTTGTATTTCCATAAAAATTGTGAAATTATTTGTTCTAGCTCTGTGAAAAAAACCGTTGGTAGCTTGATAGGGATTGCATTGAACTTATAGATTACTTTGGGTAATATATTCATTTTCACAATATTTATTCTTCCAATCCATGAACGTGGTATATTTCTCCATCTATTAGTGTCCTCTCTGATTTTTTTCACCAGTGTTTTATAGTTTTCTATATATAGGTCTTTTGTTTATTTATGTAAATATAATCCTAAGTATTTTATTCTTTTCGTTGCAACGATAAATGGAATTTTTTCCTTAATTTCTCTTTCTATTTTCTCATTATTAGTGTATAAGAATGCAAGGGATTTCTGTGTGCTGATTTATATCCTGTAACTTTACTATATTCATTAATTAGCTCTAGTAATTTTCTGGTAGAGTCGTTAGGGTTTTCTGTTTAGAGGATCATGTCATCTGCAAACAGTGAGAGTTTTACTTCTTCTTTCCCAATTTGAATCCCTTTTATGTCTTTTTCTGCTCTGATTGCTGTGGCCAAAACTTCCAAAACTATGTGGAATAGTAGTGGTGAGAGTGGGCACCCTTGTCTTGTTCCTGACTTTAGGGGAAACGTTTTCAGTTTTTCACCATTGAGGATAATGTTTGCTGTGGGTTTGTCATATATAGCTTTTATTACGTTGAGGAATGTTCCTTCTATTCCCGCCTTCTGGAGGGTTTTGATCATAAAATGGATGCTGAATTTTGTCAAAGACTTTCTCTGCATCTATTTAAATAATCATATTGTTTTTATTTTTCAATTTGTTAATATGGTGTATTACGTTGATTGATTTGTGGATATTGAAGAATCCTTGCATCCCTGGGATAAAGCCCACTTGGTCATGATGTATGATCTTTTTAATGTGCTGTTGGATTCTGATTGCTAGAATTTTGTTAAGGATTTTTGCATCTATGTTCATCAGTGATATTGGCCTGAAGTTCTTTTTTTGTGACATCTTTGTCAGGTTTTGGTATTAGGGTAATGGTGGCCTCATAGAATGAACTAGGAAGTTTCCCTCCCTCAGCAATTTTCTGGAAGAGTTTGAGTATCATAGGTGTTAACTCTTCTCTAAATTTTTGGTAGAATTCATCTGTGAAGCCATCTGGACCTGGGCTTTTGTTTGCTGGAAGATTTCTGATTACAGTTTCAATTTCCATGCTTGTGATGCATCTATTTATTTTCTGTATCTTCCTGGTTCAGTTTTGGAAAGTTATAATTTTCTAAGAATTTGTCCATTTCTTGCAAGTTGTCCATTTTATTGGCATATAATTGCTGATAATAGTCTCTTATGATCCTTTGTATTTCTGTGTTGTCTGTTGTGATCTCTCCCTTTTCATTTCTAATTTTATTGATTTGGTTTTTCTCCCTTTGTTTCTTGATGAGTCTGGTGAGTGGTTTGACAATTTTATTTACCTTCTCAAAGAACCAGCTTTTGGCTTTGTTGATTTTTGCTATGCTCTCTTTTGTTTCCTTTGTATTTATTTCTGCCCTAATTTTTAAGATCTCTTTCCTTCTACTGATCCTAGGGTTCTTCATTTCTTCCTTTTCTAGTTGCTTTAGGTGAAGAGTTAGGTTATTTAGTTGACTATTTTCTTGTTTCTTGAGGTGTGCCTGTATTGCTATGAACCTTCCCCTGAGCACTGCTTTTACAGTGTCCCACAGGTTTGGGTTTTTTTTTTTCATTTTCATTCGTTTCTATGCATATTTTGATTTCTTTTTTGATTTCTTCAATGATTTGTTTGTTATTCAGCAGCGTGTTGTTCAACCTCCACATGTTGGAATTTTTAATAGTTTTTGTGAAGAGGAACTAAAAAGCCTCTTGATGAAAGTGAAAGAGGAGAGTGAAAAGGTTGGCTTGAAGCTCAACATTCAGAAAACAAAGATCATGGCATCTGGTCCCATCACTTCATGGGAAATAGATGGAAAAACAGTGGAAACAGTGTCAGACTTTATTTTTGGGGGCTCCAAAATCACTGCAGATGCTGATTGCAGCCACAAAATTAAAAGACGCTTACTCTTTGGAAGGAAAGTTATGACCAACCTTGATAGTATATTAAAAAGCAGAGACATTACGTTGCCAACAATGGTCCGTCTAGTCAAGGCTATGGTTTTTCCCGTGGTCATGTATGGATGTGAGAGTTGGACTGTGAAGAAAGCTGATCACCGAAGAATTGATGCTTTTGAACTGTGGTGTTGGAGAAGACTCTTGAGAGTCCCTTGGACTGCAAGGAGATCCAACCAGTCCATTCTAAAGGAGATCAATCCTCGGTGTTCATTGGAAGGACTGATGCTAAAGCTGAAACTGCAATACTTTGGCCACCTCTTGCGACGAGTTGACTCACTGGAAAAGACTCTGATGCTGGGAAAGGTTGGGGGCGGGAGGAGAAGGGGACGACAGAGAATGAGATGGCTGGATGGCATCACCGACTCTATGGACATGAGTTTGAGTGAACTCCGGGAGTTGGTGATGGACAGGGAGGCCTGGCGTGCTGTGATTCATGGGGTCGCGGAGAGTCGGACATAACTGAGTGACTGAACTGAACTGACTGAATTGAGATCTAGTCTTACAAGATTGTGGTCAGAAAAGATGCCCGGAATGATTTCAATTTTTTTGAATTTACCAAGGTTAGGTTTATGGCCCAGGATGTGATCTATCCTGGAGAAGATTCTTTGTGCGCTTGAAAAGAAGGTGAAATTCATTGTTTTGGGGTGAAATGTCTTATAGATATCTATTAGGTCTAACTGGTCTATTGTATCATTTAACTTTTGTGTTTCCTTGTTAATGTTCTGTTTAGTTGATCTATCCATAGGTGTGAGTGGGGTATTACAGTCTCCCACTATTATTGTGTTATTATTGATTTCCCCTTTTACACTTGTTAGCATTAGTCTCACATATTGTGGTGCTCCTATGTTGGATGCATATATATTTATAATTGTCATATCTTCTTCTTGGATTGAGCCTTTGATCGTTATGTAGTGTCCTTCATTGTCTCTTTTCACAACCTTTGTCTTAAAGTCTATTTTATCTGATATGAGTTTTGCTACTCCAGCTTTCTTTTGGTCTCTATTTGCGTGGAATACCTTTTTCCAGCCCTTCACTTTCAATCTGTATGTGTCCCTCGTTTTGAGGTGGGTCTCTTGTAGACACATATATGGGGTCTTGTTTTTGTATCCATTCAGCCAGTCTTTGTCTTTTGGTTGGGGCGTTCAACCCATTTACATTTAAGGTGATTATTGATAAGTATGATCCTGTTGCCATTTTCTTTATTGCTTTGGGTTCGAGTTTATACACTCATTCAGTGTTTCCTATCTAGAGAAGGTCCTTTAGCATTTGTTGGAGAGCTAGTTTGGTAATGCTGAATTCTCTCAGCTTTTGCTTGTCTGTAAAGCTTTTGATTTCTCCTTCATATTTGAATGAGATCCTTGCTGGGTACAGTAATCTAGGCTGTAGGTTATTTTCTTTTATCACTCTGCTCAGTCCTTTGTTCTGTGAGTGGGGCTGGCAGAGTCTTAAGTTAGGGCTTTTCACCTTTTCATTCCCTCCTGGCCTGAAGAGTTTCTATTGAAAGGTCAGCTGTTATCCTTATGGGGATCCCCTTGTGTGTTATTTGTTGCTTTTCCCTTGCTGCTTTTAATATTTGTTCTTTGTGTTTGATCTTTGTTAATTTGATTACTATGTGTCTTGGGGTATTTCGCCTTGGGTTTATCTTGTTTGGGACTCTCTGGGATTCTTGGACTTGGGTGATTATTTCCTTCCGCATTTTAGGGAAGTTTTCAACTATTATCTCCTCAAGTATTTTCTCATGGTCTTTCTTCTTGTCTTCTTCTTCTGGGACTCCTATGATTCAGATGTTGGGGTGTTTAAAATTGTCCCAGAGATCTCTGAGATTGTCCTCATTTATTTTAATTTGTTTTTCTTTTTTCCTCTCTGCTTCATTTATGACTACCATTCTATCTTCTAACTCACTTATCCTGTCTTCTGCCTCCGTTATTCTACTGTTGGTTCCCTCCAGAGTGTTTTTTATCTCATCCATTGCATTTCTTCTAGATCCTTATTAAACCTTCCTTGCATCTTCTCAATCCTCGTCTCCAGATTATTTATCTGTAACTCCAACTTGTTTTCAAGATTTTGCATCAATTTCACTATCATTATTTGAAATTCTTTATCAGGTAGATTACCTATCTCTTCCTCTTTCGTTTGGGTTGGTGGGCATTTATCCTGTTTCTTTATTTGCTGGGTATTTCTCTGCCTCTTCTTCTTGCTTATATTGCTGTGTTTTGGGTGGCCTTTGTGTCTTCTGGCAGTTTGTGGAGTTTTCTTTATTGTGGAGTTTCCTTGCTATGGGTGAGTTTGGATGGGTGGCTTGTCAAGGTTCCCTAGTTAGGAAAGCTTGTGTCAGTGTTCTGGTTGGTGGAGCTGGATTTCTTCTCTCTGGAGTGCAATGAAGTGACCAGTAATGAGTTATGAGATGTCAATGGGTTTGGAGTGACTTTGGACAACCTGTATAGTCACTTCCAAGGTGGTTCCCTCTGTTTTAGCTTCTGTTTGCTGGTCTCTTCAGTGTCTAATTTCCACCCTGACACTAGGGGACGGTGGTGGACACTTTTTAAGGCTCACTTGTTCAGTCCTGTTCTGGGAAGGGAGGAACACTGCAGAGAAATATCTCTGGCGTCTGTGGGGAGTGCTCGCAGTGTCCCGGCCACACTGGGTTTGCCCCCACTCATGGCTTGTGTGCTGTCCCAGTCTACACTGCACAGGCTCTAAGTTGCTCTGCCGGGAACTGTCTGAGGCTGGCGCTGGGTTGCATGCACATCCCAGGTCTAAGCCACTCAGGTTCAGGTACTCGGATACTTCACAAAGGCGCAGACTCGGTTGGGCCTGCGTTTTGTGCCTTCCCCAGACTGAGCAGCTCAAGTGACCAGGTGTTTGGCGAGCACAGTCGCTGCAACTTATCACCTCCCTGGTCCCTCCCGCTCGGTTTTCTGTGTATACAACCAGCGCACCTTCTTAGGCAGATGTTAACCAGCCAGAAACCCAAAAAGTCTTGGTTAACACTGAAGCCTGCCTGCAGTTTGGTATTGGATGCCTCTCTGGGGCCGTGATTGACCCCTTCTAGCTCTGGCTACCCTCCCCTGCCTGTCTCGGCGGGGGATGGGCTGTCCGCAGCCGGCTAGCTCTGCTCAGTTCTTTGTTCTGTGAGCAGGGCTGGCAGAGTTGTAAGTTAGGGCTTTTTGCCTTTTTGCGGGGTAGCTACCCCACAGTCTGCTCTGCTATCTCCAGTCAGCTCCCCCAGACTGCCCTCATGGCATTCAGGCCAGGTCCTCTCTCTAAGCAGTCCAGCTGGCTCCTCCCTGCCCAGGCCCCGCTTGTTAATGGTGGATGCGGGCGTCTGCTCTGCTTCTCTACTAGGAGTTACCGTTGGACTCGTAAGCTGTGAGGTTTAATTATTTCTTTTTCTCCCGATTGTGTTGCCCTCTGAGGTTCCAAGGCTTGCCACAGACTCACCTGTGAGAGTGTTTCCTGGTGTTCGGAAACTTCTCTCTTTTTTTATGCCTCCCTTCCTGGGACGGAGCTCCGTCCCCACTTCTTTTGTCTCTCTTTTTATCTTTTATGTTTTTTCCTACCTCCTTTTGAAGACAATAGGCTGCTTTTCTGGGTGACTGATGTCCTCTGCCAACATTTAGAAGTTGTTTTATGGACTTTACTCAGTGTTCAAATGTTCTTTTGATGAATTTGTGGGGGAGAAAGTGGTCTCGCTGTCCTATTCCTCCGCCATCTTGTTTCAGCCCCTCAAATCAGCTTTTCTATCAAGGTTCTCTGTCTCAAGAAAACTACTCAATTGCTCAAGAAGGACACCCAAGAGCTATCACTGGCTGAAATTTTTTATTACCCATCTCCCTCACCTCTAATCCCAATTAAACACCATGGCTTATTCAACAATTCTTTCCATTTTCTGCGTTTACTACAACCGTCCGAGTCTAAGCCATAATTCCTTCTTCTTTCATTGGGATTTTGAATGTAGGCTTAGAAATGAACTCTGTGCCTGTGGCTTTTCTTTCCTCCCTCCATCACTCAATTTCCTTCTACAGAGCAAAGACAATATTCCTTTGTATAAAGTAAGTCTTATCATTCTACTTCCCAAACAAGATCACTCAAGGACATCCCATTATTTAGGCAAGTGTTACATATCTACAAAATGTACTATATAGACAAGCATATTATGAAATCCACTTTACTATTGTGCAATGTAACAATTCTCTTTTAAGTTGTTGAAAATTGCAAGTTTTACAAGAAAATCCGACAAAAGTTCTTATTATGTTTATATTTCGGGGAGCTGGTGGAAAAGAGGGATCATTTTTATAATGATTTTTTAAGGAATGAGAGGGGAGAACCTGAGGCCTATAAACATTTCCGAGTTTCCTTAGCAAAAGCATAACAATATTTTCACAATTTCTGCATTCAAGGATCCAACAGAATCCTGCACAACCACTGCCTTGGGTCTTAAAGATGGTAGAAGGTGAGGGTAATTGTATAGACAATTAGCCTTAAGTGAACATTTGCCAGTGTATAATCAGCTGAGAGGGCAATTTCCATTCCATTTGGGTGAATTTTGATCCCTGAATCTTGCTGGAAGCAAAAGATTAATTTTTCTAAAAACAACTCCTTAACAGCAGGCCTGCCAGTCATTTTTATATGCACAGCTTACAAGCCTTAATGCAAGCTCTGAAAGGAGGCGTTCTTACATGGACAGCAAGTTCACAGCAGGAAAATTCCCATTAAAGGCAAGTGAATATTGTGAATTGCTTTTAAGCATGTATTGAAGTCATACTTCAGAATTCTGAAAGAAGACTCTAGATATTACTTTCATAAGGAACACACAAGTATAATGTAAGAAGCTGGACCAAAATGTATACACCCAACCATAGGATGATCCCCTGGAGAAGAGAATGGCAACCCACTCCAGTATTTTTGTCTGGAATGTTCCATAGATAGAGAGGCCTAGCAGGCCATAGTCCATGGACTTGCAAAGAGTCAGATAAGACTGAGCGACTAACACTTTCACTTCAACCACAGGATGACATATCCACCCTCACAAACATTATGATAAAATGAGACATAATACACACAAAAGAAGGGAGAGATAAAGAAAATGGATTTTTCTAACACAGGGTGTTATATTGACTATTATAGTAGTCAAGAATTACATCAATGATCAGACAAAAGAGTGGGTCTTATTTTTCGCTCAGTTAAATCTAAAGGTGCAAAAATGGGCCCAGTCCAGGAGATATGACAGTGTATGATTTTTGTTGTTTCTGCATTTCTTGAGCAAATGACTTTCATTTTAAAGTCATCGTGTTGTCCAAGAGAGCATCTGGAACTCCAGCCATATGTATTAGGGAGCAAGAAATGAAGAGAGAGAAGATAGAGAGTTTTGTCAGAAACTACAGCTCACAGAAAACCAACAAAGGCATGAGATACAGACCATTCACTTATGAATGTGTAAAACTCAAGAAAGTCCACATAACTCCTACAACATGTCGAAAGTGCCTCAGAATTCACACAATACCAACTTTCTCATGGTTCTGGTTAAATTACATATACCAGTTTATAACAAATGGCAAAATCTGAAACTCTGTTCAAAGTTTTAAAAGATTACTTAAGAATAGTTTCTTGTATTTCTATGCCACCTTTATAGTTCTGGTTTCTCATTTCTTAATTAGTAAAGTCACCATGTCATTTTCTCTTTCCCCTTTGTAATGAGCTTCTTCAGAAACCCCATTCCATAATTTCTTCTTGTATCTTACCTACCAGCTATATTTGCATAATCTTACCAGCTTCTAAGAGGCTGGGAAATTTAGTCTTTGGGCTGGAACATTCTTTCCCTGATGAAATCTGAATTTTTTTTTTTTTGGCTAGAAAAAAAAAAATGAGAGTAGATATTGGCAAACTTGTACTGATAATAACAAGGTGCAACCAGCAATCTTGACCACAGTAGGAACTAGGTGAGTGCAAAATACTATGTTCTTTCAGTTATCCATTCCTTCATTACTGCATCCTCTCAAAAACACTTACTGTTCTCAAATATATATCAAATACTACACTACAATAAACAGAGATAAATTCCCTCAAAGAAATGCCTAATATAGCGATAAATGAACACTACAATAAAATGTAGAACTATGTCTGTGAAATAGATAAAAACAAGTAGCTGAATTCATTCATTTATTCATTTCATCATCAAAATATCCAGTAATTGCTAAAAAGATGTGTCAGGTTTTTTATGTGCTGGTAATATTCCATAAATAAATTAGAGTCCTTTCTTTTGTGACTTAAGCTAAGTGTCAAAGTTTTTCCTTTTTTTTTTCCTTATATTTTATTTTGGTTTCACCTCAAACCAAAACAATTCAAACAGAATCTAAGTGAAATCCATATATGGATTTTATTCAATTACCCAGGAAATTCTAATTAGCAACCAAGATCGAGATCCACTTGTCAAGATCAGTGATTCTCAATCAGGGGCAGTTTTTCTCCCCAAGGACATTGGTTATGTCTGGGTGTTAAAACAGGATGGAGGTAACTGCTACCAGCATTTAGTTAGAGGCCAAGGATGCTCCGGAAAGTCCTACAATGCACTGGAGAGTTCTCTCTTCAACTCCATCTCCCAAATAAGACTCATCCAGCCCCAAATGTCAAGAGGGCTAAAATCAAAACATCACTTGTCAAGAGGGTCTAACTAGCCAGGGAAGTGGCAATTATAAAAGAGGGCATTCACAGAATTATAAATGCTACCGTGCATTCAGGAGGCATACTTCCCCCCAAGTAGGCTTCTCAGAAGTAGTAAGATCTAGCTGGTAGAATGTGGTCATGCTAAGGTGTGAGAAGGAGCATGAATCAAGAGAAAAAAGTATTACAGCCCAGAGACCAGGGTATCTGTACCCGTAAAGGTGGAAGAAAGAAGCCAAGTGCAGTGCTGTAGATAAAGAAGCTACTGAATTGGATAGAGCAGGGGTACACTCATGGGATGGTGGCTTTAGAGGACAGATAACACCTAGAATTGACAATGTTGCCATATTTTTTTAAAATTTATAATCCTTAAGATCTCCCTCTCCCCCCTTGTTTTAACAAGAAACTGTTTTTAAAGCTTTTTTTTTTTTTTTTGATGTGGACCATTTTTAAAGACTTCATTGAATTTGTTACACTATTGCTTCTGTTCTGTTTTTCAGCCCTCAGTTCAGTTCAGTTCAGTCGCTCAGTCGTGACCGACTCTTTGCGACCCCATGAATCACCCCATGCCAGGCCTCCCTGTCCATCACCAACTCCCAGAGTTCACTCAAACTCAGGTCCATCGAGTCAGTGATGCCATCCAGCCATCTCATTCTCTGTCGTCCCCTTCTCCTCCCGCCCCTAATCCTTCCCAGCATCAGAGTCTTTTCCAGTGAGTCAACTCATTGCATGAGGTGGCCAAAGTATTGCAGTTTCAGCTTTAGCATCAGTCCTTCCAATGAACACCCAGGATTGATCTCCTCTAGAATGGATTGGTTGGATCTCCTTGCAGTCCAAGGGACTCTCAAGAGTCTTCTCCAGCACCACAATTCAAAAGCATCAATTCTTCGGTGATCAGCTTTCTTCACAGTCCAACTCTCACATCCATACATGACCACGGGAAAAACCATAGCCTTGACTAGACGGACCTTGGTTGGCAAAGTAATGTCTCTGCTTTTTAATATACTATCTAGGTTGTTCATAACTTTCCTTCCAAGGAGTAAGCGTCTTTTAATTTCATGGCTGCAATCAGCATCTGCAGTGATTTTGGAGCCCCCCAAAATAAAGTCTGATACTGTTTCCACTGTTTCCCCATCTATTTCCCATGAAGTGATGGGACCAGATGCCATGAGCTTTGTTTTCTGAATGTTGAGCTTCAAGCCAACATTTTCACTCTCCTCTTTCACTTTCATCAAGAGGCTTTTTAGTTCCTCTTCACAAGCAGGGCTCAACTGCCCAACCCCTGTTTGGAAGGCAAAGTCTTAACCACTGGACTGCCAAGAAAGTCCCTGTAAGTCCCTTTGAATTTGTTGATTATTAAGTAAAAAAAAAAAAAAAAAGAAATCATCAAGATGAAGAAAGCATAACTACTTTAGCTTTAAAAGATCTTTGCATTGGAGTAAAGGTGAACAGGTGTTTCCTTTCAATAGCTCCAGAGTCATGTCTTTCTTCTTAAACACCATATTTTACTCCCACTGGTATTTCTTTTTTCAAATACCCTTCTTGAGAATTTTCTGCCACTTTGAGCATAACTCTAGTAACAATGTCATTAATAACAATAGCTATTGTTATTAATGACAATAGTAAACTCTCTACTTGTATAAAGTTATCTTTATACAAAAAAAATTTAATAAACAAACAACAGCAGCACCAATACAATGAATGTTAGGAAGGTTAAATAATTTTGCAAAGTTCATAGAGTTGATTGGTGATAAATCTACGAATAAATCCAACCTCCAAAGTTTAAACAGTTAGGGATTATGTTATATTGCCTTCAATTCCATAAAGCCTAGAAGCTTAGGATCATGTTATTATAAAACAATAAAAAATATGTGTTGAGAAATCTAAGTAGATCCTATTGCCTTTAGAGAAAACTCAAGAAATTCATAGTTATAAAGCGGAGAAATTTCCATTTTCGTGGTGCTGTTTTTCATAATTAAACTAATGTGACTCTAATAGCTTTCAGAATTTATGTTCCAAAGAATTTCATTCAGAGAATCTTATTCTCATCAGAGACACATGAATTGCATGTCTTTTCCTCCTGCCAAACTCTAATATAATCTTATTTTTCAGCTCAATCCTAATCCATCTTGTTTAATTGATTTATCAAAAAATATTAGTTATATCAGACCTAACTTTATGCAATGACTTTTTATTAAATCTTTAAAAATTTTTCAGTTTTAATGAGTTTTATTTGACAAATGAAATTATAAGATATTTAAAGTGTACCTCATGGTGATTTTTTTTTAATTTTTATTTTTATTGGAGGCTAATTATTTTACAATATTATATTGGTTGGTTTTGCCATACATTGACATGACCCGCCCTGGGTGTACGATTTCCCCCTCCTGAACCCCCCTCCCACCTCTTCCTCCCCTCATCCTCCCTCTGGGTCATCCCCGCATACCAGCCCCAAGCATCCTGTAACTTGCATCAACCCTGAACTGGCGATTCGTTTCACATATGATAATATACATGTTTCAATGCCATTCTCCCAAACCATCCCACCCTCACCCTCTCCCACAGAGTCCCAAAGACTGTTCTATACATCTGTGTCTCTTTTGCTGTCTCGTATACAGGGTTATCATTTGCATCTTTCTAAATTCCATATATATGCGTTACTATACTGTATTGGTGTTTTTCTTTCTGGCTTACTTCACTCTGTGAAATAGGCTCTAGTTTCATCCACCTCATTAGAACTGGTTCAAATGCATTCTTTTTAATCGCTGAGTAATACTCCATTGTGTATATGTACCAAAGCTTTCTTATCCATTCATCTGCAGATGGACATCTAGGTTGCTTCCATGTCCTGACTATTATAAACAGTGCTGCAATGAACATTAGAGTACATGTGTCTCTTTCAATTCTGGTTTCCTTAGTGTGTATGCCCAGGAGTGCGATTGTTGGATCATATGGAAGTTCTATTTCCAGTTTTTTGAGGAATCTCCACACTGTTCTCCATAGTGGCTGTACTAGTTTGCATTCCCACCAACAGTGTAAGAGGGTTCCCTTCTCTCCACACCCGCTCCAGCATTTATTGCATGTAGACTTTTGGATAGCAGCCATTCTGACTGGTGTGAAATGGTGTCTCATTGTGGTTTTGATTTGCATTTCTCTGATTATGAGGGATGTTGAGCATTTTTTCAACCCTTGTTAGCCATCCTTATGTCTTCTTTGGAGAAATGTCTGTTTAGTTCTTTGGCCCATTTTTTGAATGGGTCATTTATTTTTCTGGAATTGAGCTGCAGGAGCTGCTTGTATATTTTGGAGATTAATCCTTTATCCGTTGCTTCATTTGCTATTATTTTCTCCCATTCTGAAGGCTGTCTTTTCACCTTGCTTATAGTTTCCTTTGCTGTGCAGAACCTTTTGATTTTAATTAGGTCCCATTTGTTTATTTTTGCTTTTATTTCCAATATTCTGGGAGGTGGGTCTTGGAGGATTCTGCTGTGATTTATGTCGGAGAGTGTTTTGCCTACGTTCTCCTCTAGGAGTTTTATAGTTTCTGGTCTTACATTTAGCTCTCTAAACCATTTTGAGTTTATTTTGGTGTATGGTGTTAGGAAGTGGTCTAGTTTCATTCTTCTACAAATGGCTGACCATTTTTTCAGCACCACTTGTTAAAGAGACTGTCTTTTCTCCATTTTATATTCTTGCCTCCTTTGTCAAAGGTAAGGTGTCCATAGGTGTGTGGATTTATCTCTGGTCTTTCTATTTTGTTCCATTGATCTATGTTTCTGTCTTTATGCCAGTACCATACTGTCTTGATGACTGTGGCTTTGTAGTAGAGCCTGAAGTCCGGCAGGTTGATTCCCCCAGTTCCATTTTTCTTCCTCATGATTGCTTTGGCTATTTGAGATTTTTTGTATTTCCATACAAATTGTGAGATTATTTGTTCTAGTCCTGTGAAAAATATCATTGATAGCTTGATAGGGATTGCATTGAATGTATAAATTATTTTGGGTGTTATACTCAATTTTACAATATTTATTCTTCCAATCCACGAACACGGTATATTTCTCCATCTATTAGTGTCTTCTTTGATTACTTTCACCAGTGTTTTATAGTTTTCTATGTAAAGGTCTTTTGTTTCCTTAGGTAAATATATTCCTAAGTATTTAATTCTTTTCGTCGCAACAGTGAATGGAATAGTTTCCTTAATTTCTCTTTCTATTTTCTCATTATTACTGTATAGGAATGCAAGTGATTTCTGTGTGTTGATTTTATATCCTGCAACTTTACTGTTTTCATTGATTAGCTCTAGTAGTTTTCTGGTAGAGTCTTTAGGGTTTTCTGCGTAGAGGATCATGTCATCAGCGAACAGTGAAAGTTTTACTTCTTCTTTTCTAATTTGTATTCCTTTTATGTCTTTTTCTGCTCTGATTGCTGTAGCCAAAACTTCCAGAACTATGTGGAATAGTAGTGGTGAGAGTGGGCACCCTTGTCTTATTCCTGATTTTAGGGGAAATGCTTTCAGTTTTTCACCATTGAGGATGATGTTTGCTGTGGGTTTGTCATATATAGTTTTTATTATGTTGAGGTATGTCCCTTCTATTCCCACTTTCTGGAGGGTTTTTTATCATAAATGGATGTTGAATTTTGTCGAAGGCTTTCTCTGCACCTATTGAGATAATCATATGATTTTTATTTTTCAGTTTGTTAATGTGGTGTATTACGCTGATTGATTTGCAGATATTGAAGAATCCTTGCATTCCTGGGATAAAGCCCACTTGGTCATGATGTATGATCTTCTTAATGTGTTGCTGGATTCTGATTGCTAGAATTTTGTTAAAGATTTTTGCATCTATGTTCATCAGTGATATTGGCCTGTAGGTTTCTTTTTTTGTGGGATTTTTACCAGGTTTTGGGATTAAGGTGATGGTGGCCTCATAGAATGAAATTGGAAGTTTCCCTTCCTCAGCAATTTTCTGGAAGAGTTTGAGTAGGATAGGTGTTAGCTCTTCTCTAAATTTTTGGTAGAATTCAGCTGTGAAGCCGTCTGGACTTGGGCTTTTGTTTCCTGGAAGATTTCTGATTACTTCCTCTAGTTCTGTGCTTGTGATGGGTCTATTCAGATTTTCTATTTTTTCCTGCTCAGTTTTGGAACGTTGTACTTTTCTAGGAATTTGTCCATTTCTTCCAGGTTTTTCATTTTATTGCCATATAATTGCTGATAGTATTCTCTTATTCCTTTGTATTTCTGTGTTGTCAGTTGTGATCTCTCCATTTTCATTTCTAATTTTATTGATTTGGTTCTTCTCCCTTTGTTTCTTGATGAGTCTGGCTAGTGGTATGTCAATTTTATTTACCTTCTCAAAGAACCAGCTTTTGGCTTTGTTGATTTTTGCTATGGTCTTTTTTGTTTCTTTTACATTTATCTCTGCCCTAATTTTTATGATTTCTTTCCTTCTACTAACCCTGGGGTTCTTCATTTCTTCCTTTTCTAGTTGCTTTAGATGTAGAGTTAGGTTATTTAGTTGACTTTTTTCTTGTTTCTTGAGGTGTGCCTGTATTGCTATGAACTTCCCCCTTAGCACTGCTTTTACAGTGTCCCAGAGGTTTTGGGTTGTTGTGTTTTCATTTTCATTCATTTCTATGCATATTTTTATTTCTTTTTTGATTTCTTCAATGATTTTTTCATTATTCAGCAGTGTGTTGTTCAGCCTCCATATGTTGGCATTTTTAATGGTTTTTCTCCTGTAATTGATATCTAATCTTACTGCGTTGTGGTCAGAAAAGATGCTTAGAATGATTTCAATTGTTTTGAATTTACCAGGCTAGATTTATGGCCCAGGATGTGATCTATCCTGGAAAAGGTTCCGTGTGCGCTTGAGAAAAAGGTGAAATTCATTATTTTGGGGTGAAATGTCCTATAGATATCTATTAGGTCTAACTGTGCCTATTGTATCATTTAAAGTTTGTGTTTCCTTGTTAATTTTCTGTCTAGTTGATCTATCCATAGATGTAAGTGGGTTATTAAAATCTCCCACTATTATTGCATTGTTGTTAATTTCCCCTTTCATACTTGTTAGTAATTGTCTTACATATTGCGGTGCTCCTGTGTTTGGTGCATAAATATTTATAATTGTTATATCTTTTCTTGGATTGAGCCTTTGATCATTATGTAGATTCCTTCTTTGTCTCTTTTCACAGCCTTTGTTTTAAAGTCTATTTTATCTGATATGAGTATTGCTACTCTTGCTTTCTTTTGGTCTCTATTTCCATGGAATATCTTTTTCCAGCCCTTCACTTTCAGTCTGTATGTATCCCTCGTTTTGAGGTGGGTCTCTTGTCAATTCAGTTCAGTTCAGTTCAGTCGCACAATCGTGTCTGACTCTCCGCGACCCCATGAATCACAGCACACCAGGCCTCCCTGTCCATCACCAACTCCCAGAGTTCACTCAAACTCATGTCCACAGAGTCGGTGATGCCATCCAGCCATCTCATTCTCCGTCGTCCCCTTCTCCTCCCGCCCCCAACCTTTCCCAGCATCAGAGTCTTTTCCAGTGAGTCAACTCGTCGCATGAGGTGGCCAAAGTATTGCAGTTTCAGCTTCAGCATCAGTCCCTCCAATGAACACCCAGGATTGATCTCATTTAGAATGGACTGGTTGGATCTCCTTGCAGTATAAGGGACTCTCAAGAGTCTTCTCCAACACCACAGTTCAAAAGCATCGATTCTTCAGCGATCAGCTTTCTTCACAGTCCAACTCTCACATCCATACATGACCATGGGAAAAACCATTGCCTTGACTAGATGGACCTTGGTTGGCAAAGTAATATCTCTGCTTTTTAATATACTATCAAGGTTGGTCATAACTTTCCTTCCAAGGAGCAAGCGTCTTTTAATTTCATGGCTGCAATCAGCATCTGCAGTGATTTTGGAGCCCAAAAAAATAAAGTCTGACGCTGTTTCCACTGGTTTTCCATCTGTTTCCCATGAAGTGATGGGTCTCTTGTAGACAACATATATTGGGGTCTTATTTTTGTATCCATTCAGCCAGCCTTTGTCTTTTGGTTGGGGCATTCAATCCATTTACATTTAAGGTAATTATTGATAAGTATGATCCCGTTGCCATTTTCTTTAATGCTTTGGGTTCGAGTTTATACACCCTTTCTGTGTTTCCTGTCTAGAGAAGATCCTTTAGCATTTGTTGGAGAGCTGGTTTGGTGATGCTGAATTCTCTCAGCTTTTGCTTGTCTGTAAAGCTTTTGATTTCTCCTTCATATTTGAATGAGATCCTTGCTGGGTACAGTAATCTGGGCTGTAGGTTATTTTCTTTCATCACTTTAAGTATGTCTTGCCATTCCCTCCTGGCTGAAGAGTTTCTGTTGAAAGATCAGCTGTTATCCTTATGGGAATCCCCTTGTGTGTTATTTGCTGCTTTTCCCTTGCTGCTTTTAATATTTAATATTTGTTCTTTGTTAATTTGATTAATATGTGTCTTCGAGTATTTCGTCTTGGGTTTATCTTGTTAGGGACTCTCTGGCTTTCTTGGACTTGGGTGATTATTTCTTTCCCCATTTTAGGGAAGTTTTCAACTATTATTTCCTTAAGTATTCTCTCATGGTCTTTCTTTTTGTCTTCTTCTTCTGGAGCTCCTATGATTCGAATGTTGGAGTGTTTAACATTTTCCCAGAGGTCTCAAATATTGTCCTTATTTCTTTTAATTCATTTTTCTTTTCCCCTCTCTGTTTCATTTATTTCTAAAATTCTATCTTCTAGCTCGCTTATCCTGCCTTCTGCCTCTGTTGTTCTACTGTTTGTTCCCTCCAGAGTGTTTCTGATCTACCTATTGCATTATTCATTGTATATTGACTCTTTTTTATTTCCTCTAAGTCCTTATTAAACCTTTCTTCTATCTTTTCAATCCTTTTCTCCAGGTTATTTATCTGTAACTCCATTTTGCTTTCAAGATTTTGAATCATTTTCACAACCAAAATTCGAAATTCTTTATTAGGTAGATTCCCTATATCTTCCTCTTTTGTTTGTGTTGGTGGGCATTTATCTTGTTCCTTTACTTGCTGGGTATTTCTGTGTCTCTTCATCTTGCTTATATTGCTTTGCTTGGGGTGGCCTTTCCCTCTTCTGGCCGTTTGTGGAGTTCTCTTTATTATGTAGTTTCCTCTCTGTGTGTGGGGTTGGATGGGTGACTTGTCAAGGTTCCCTGGTTATGGAAGCTTGTGTTGGTGTTCTGGTGGGTGGAGCTGGATTTCTTCTCTCTGGAGTGCAATGAAGTGTCCAGTAATGAGTTATGAGATGTCAGTGGGTTTGGAGTGACTTTGGGCAGCCTGTATATTGAAGCTTAGGGCTATTTTCCTGTGTTGCTGGAGAATTTGTGGTATGTCTTGCTCTGGAACTTGTTGACCCTTGGGTGGCGCTTGGTTTCAGTGTAGGTATGGAGGCGTTAGATGAGCTCCTATCGATTAATGTTCCCTGGAGTCAGGAGTTCTCTGGTGTTTTCAGGATTTGGGCTTAAGCCTCTTGCCTCTGGTTTTTGGTCTTATTCTTGGAGTAGTCTCTGGCCTTCTCTATCTGTCATTTCCAAGGTGGTTCCCTCTGCTTTAGCTTCTGTTTGCTGGTCTCTTCAGTGTCTAATTTCCTCCATGATATTAGGGGGCGGGTGGACACTTTTTAAGGCTCAGTTGTTCAGTCCTGTTCTGGGAAGGGAGGAACGCTGCAGACAAATATCTCTGGCATCTGTGGGGAGTGCTCGTAGCGTCTTGGCCACACTGGGTTTGCCCCCACTCACAGCACGTGTGTTGTCCCAGTCTACACTGCACAGGCTCTAGGTTGCTCTGCCAGGAACTGTCCGAGGCTGGGGCTGGGTTGTATGCACTTCCCAGGTCTGAGCGGCTCAAGTTCAGTTTCTCGGGTACTCCACAAAGGCACAGACTTGGTTGAGCCTGCCTTTTGTGCCTTCCCCAGTCCGAGCAGCTCAGGTGACCAGGTGTTTGGCGAGCACGGTCACTGTGACTTATCGCCTCCCCAGTCCCTGCCACTCGGTTTTCTGGGTGTACAACCGGCGCACCTTCTCACACGGATATCGACTGGCCCGAGCCCAAGAAGTCTTGATTAGCAGCAAGCCTGCCTGCAGTTTTTATTGGATGCCTTTCTGGGGCTGTGGTTTCCCCCTCCGACTCTGGCTGACCTCCCTGCCTGTCTCGGTGGGGGAATGGGGGATGGGCCGACCACAGCTGGCTCGCTCTGCTCAGTCCTTTGTTCTGTGAGCGGGGCTGGCGGAGTCTTAGGTTTGAGCTTTCTGCCTTTTCGTGGGGAAGCTATCCCAGTCTGCTTTGCTATCCCCGGTTAGTTCTCTCAGATCGTTCTTGCGGCATTCAAGCCCAGTCCTCTCTCTAAGCAGTTCAACCGGCTCCTCCCTGCCCAGCCCCTGCTTGTTAATGGTGGATGTGGGCATCTGTGCTGCTTGTCCACTGGGAGTTACAGTTTGGCGGGTAATCTGTGGGTTTTAATTGTTTCTTTCTTTTTCCTCCCGGTTATGTGGCCATCAGGTTCCAAAGCTTGCCACAGATTCATCAGTGAGAGTGTCTCCTGGTATTTGGAAACGTCTCTCTTTTTAAAGCCTCCCTTCCTGGGACGGAGCTACGTCCTTACCTCTTTTGTCTCTCTTTTTATCTTTTATGTTTTTTCCTACCTCCTTTCGAAGACAGTGGGCTGCTTTTCTGGGTGCCTGATGTCCTCTGCCAGCATTCAGAAGTTGTTTTGTGGACCTCACTCCGCGTTCAAATGTTCTTTTGATGAATTTGTGGGGGAGAGAGTGGTCTCGTCGTCCTATTCCTCTGCCATCTTGTTCCTCCCTCCCTCATGGTGATTTTTAAACTTAACTTTTAAATGTTACTTTCCACATTCAGTTGTTAGAAAATATTGGCTCTGCTCCCCATGTTGAACATTACATCCTTGAACCTATCTTATACCCAATGTTTGTAAGATATCACAATTGTTTTTATAGATACTGTCCATTTCTGTAAATAAATAAAGCAACACTTTTCTTTAACCATCTTATTAAATTTTTTAACAAAAAGCTTTGCCCAACATTATAATAAATTTGAAATAAAATTTGACAACCATTCTAATGCTTTCTGCTTTCACTTAAAATAGCATGGGATATTTTCCTGGACCACCTGAATGCGCCCAAAGTAATCAGAAAAATCCTATCGCTGCAAAGAGAAACAATGTCCAAACTGATAATTAATTATATCACCTGTGATATAAGCAAGACTCATCAGCTCTTGCTGGCTTTCATGTAATGAGATCATGAGCCAAGAAACTTGGGAGCCATGTCATAAAATGAAGAGAAAAAAATCTATTTGTAAAAAATGTTATTGAAGTATAGTTGATTTACAAAGATTAGTTAGTTTCTGGTGTATAGCAAAGTGTTTCTGTTGTGTGTGTGTGTATATATATATATATATATTCCTTTTCAGATTCTTTTCTGTTTTGGTTTATTACAGCATATTGAATACTGTGCTCTGTGTTATCATAGTAGGACCTTGCTGCTCAACTATTTTAAGTATAGTAGGTTGTATCTACTAATCCCAAACTGAATTTATCCCTGCCCAACCCTCTTTACCCTTTGGCAGATGGTCAACACCGAAATCAGTTTGATTATATTCTTTGCAGCCAAAGATGGAGAAACTCTATACAGTTAGCAAAAACAAGACCAGGAGCTGACTGTGGCTCAGATCATGAACTCCTTATTGCCAAATTCAGACTTAAATTGAAGAAAGTAGGGAAAACCACTAGACCATTCAGATATGGCCTAAATCAAATCCCTTATGATTATACAGTGGAAGTGAGAAATAGATTTAAAGGACTAGATCTGATAGATAGAGTGCCTGATGAACTCTGGACGGAGGTTCGTGACATTGTACAGGAGACAGGGACCAAGATCATCCCCATGGAAAAGAAATGTAAAAAAGCAAAATGGCTGTCTGAGGAGGCCTTACAAATAGCTGTGAAAAGAAGAGAAGCGAAAAGCAAAGGAGGAAAGGAAAGATATAAGCATCTGAATGCAGAGTTCCAAAGAATAGCAAGGAGAGATAAGAAAGCCTTCCTCAGTGATCACTGCAAAGAAATAGAGGAAAACAACAGAATAGGAAAAACAAGAGATCTCTTCAAGAAAATTAGAGATTCCAAGGGAACATTTCATGCAAAGATGGGCTCAATCAAGGACAGAAATGGTATGGACCTAACAGAAGCAGAAGATATTAAGAAGAGGTGGCAAGAATACACAGAAGAACTGTACAAAAAAGATCTTCACGATCAAGATAGTCACGATAACGTGATCACTGACCTAGAGCCAGACATCTTGGAATGTGAAGTCAAGCGGGCCTTAGAAAGCATCACTACGAACAAAGCTAGTGGAGGTGATGGAATTCCAGTTGAGCTACTTCAAATCTTGAAAGATGATGCTATGAAAGTGCTGCACTCAATATGCCAGCAAATTTGGAAAACTCAGCAGTGGCCCCAGGACTGGAAAAGGTCAGTCTTCATTCCAATCCCAAAGAAAGGGAATGCCAAAGACTGCTCCAACTACCGCACAATTGCACTCATCTCACACGCTAGTAAAGTTATGCTCAAAATTCTCCAAGGCAGGCTTCAGCAATACATGAACCATGAACTTCCAGATGTTCAAGCTGGTTTTAGAAAAGGCAGAAGAACCAGAGGTCAAATTGCCAACATCCGCAGGATCATGGAGAAAGCAAGAGAGTCCCAGAAAAACATCTATTTCTGCTTTATTGACTATGCCAAAGCCTTTGACTGTGTGGATCACAATAAACTGTGGAAAATACTAAAAGAGATGGGAATCCCAGACCACCTGACCTGCCTCTTGAGAAACCTGTATGCAGGTCAGGAAGCAACAGTTAGAACTGTACATGGAACAACAGACTGGTTCCAAATAGGAAAAGGAGTACGTCAAGGTTGTATATTGTCACCTTGCTTATTTAACTTATATGCAGAGTACATCATGAGGAATGCTGGGCTGGAAGAAGCACAAGCTGGAATCAAGATTGCTGGGAGAAATATCAATAACCTCAGATATGCAGAAGACATCACCCTTATGGCAGAAAGCGAAGAGGAACTCAAAAGCCTCTTGATGAAAGTGAAAGAGGAGAGTGAAAAGGTTGGCTTGAAGCTCAACATTCAGAAAACAAAGATCATGGCATCTGGTCCCATCACTTCATGGGAAATAGATGGGAAAACAGTGGAAACAGTGTCAGACTTTATTTCTGGGGCTCCAAAATCACTGCAGATGCTGATTGCAGCCATGAAATTAAAAGACGCTTACTCCTTGGAAGGAAAGTTATGAACAACCTAGATAGTATATTAAAAAGCAGAGACATTACTTTGCCAACCAAGGTCCGTCTAGTCAAGGCAATGGTTTTTCCCGTGGTCATGTATGGATGTGAGAGTTGGACTGTGATGAAAGCTGATCGCCGAAGAATTGATGCTTTTGAATTGTGGTACTGGAGAAGACTCTTGAGAGTCCTTTGTACTGCTAGGAGATCCAACCCATCCATTCTAAAGGAGATCAATCCTAGGTGTTCATTGGAAGGACTGATGCTAAAGCTGAAACTGCAATACTTTGGCCACCTCATGCAATGAGTTGACTCACTGGAAAAGACTCTGATTCTGGGAAAGGTTGGGGGCGGGAGGAGAAGGGGATGACAGAGAATGAGATGGCTGGATGGCATCTCTGACTCTGTGGACATGAATTTGAGTGAACTCCGGGAGTTGGTGATGGGTAGGGAGGCCTGGCGTGCTGTGATTCATGGGGTTGCAGAGAGTCGAACATGACTGAGTGACTGAACTGAACTGAACTGAACTGAAATGTAAGTTTGGTTTCTACATCTGTGAATTTGTTTCTTTTTTTGTGAAAGTTCTGTTCTGTTCTGTTCCATCGCTCAGTCATGTCCGACTCTTTGCGACCCCGTGGACTGTAGCCTACCAGGCTTCTCCGTCCATGGGATTCTCCAGGCAAGAGTACTGGAGTGGGTTATTGTTTCCTTCTCCCGGGGATCTTCCCGATCCAGGGATCGAACCTGGGTCTCCCGCATTGGAGGCAGACACTTTAACCTCTGAGCCACCAGGCAAGCCATAAATTAACTTATTTCATATTGTAGATTCAACATACACTGGAACATATGGTATTTTTCTTTCTAATTACTTCACTTAGTATGATAATCTCTAGGTCCATCCATGTTGTGACAAATGGCATTATTTCATTCTTTTTATTGGCTGAATAGTATTCTCTTGTGTATACTTTTTCCTTATTCAAATCATTTAGGTTGCTTCTATGTCTTGGCTATTGTAAATAGTGCTGCTATGAATGTTGGGGTACCTGTATCTTTTTAAATTAGAGTTTTCATCTTTCCTGGATACATGCTCAGGAGTGAGATTGCTGGATCATAAAGTAATTCTATTTTTAGTTTTCTGAGGAATCACCACACTATTTGTCATAGTGGTACACCAGTTTACCTTCCCATCAACAGTAAACTCTATTTTCAGTATTTATTTATTTTTAAATTTTTGGTTAAAATGAGAAATATATTCTATGAAAATCTAAGTTAGTATTCTGCTATTCAATCTAGAAATCAAATTCATCAAAATATAAATTCTTTTACTTTGGTTGTGGTAAAATGTATATTAAGTATTTTTTTACATCATATTTTTTAACATGCAAATGAAATGAAGAGGATATATGCATATTGATTCATACCATAAACCACAAATCAGGCAAAATTTCTTGTTTGAAATAATGAATGCATTTGGGTTTTGACTATAAATGCATCTAAGTGGTTCTTAAAGGCTAATGACATGAGATAGTTCATTTGTACTTTGTTAATGTACAACATTAATGATGTCTACAATTTTAAATGCATTAAACTGTGGTTGATTATCTCCCTGTGTACACATTCCAGTTCTGAAATTTAATTGAAGCTCAATAATGTACTGCATTTCTGTCCTTTTTTTCAATCATTCTATTATGCAGATCTAATGTGAAGGCAGATCAAAGTTGCATTTGAATATTATTTCTTGCTTTTAAGGAAGAATTATATTGTGTTTCTGATGGGAAAGATTTTCTAAATGGGGTAACATTCAGAAAAAAAAAAAATGGAGGTTTCTATTATTAAGAATTAAGCTCCGAGAAAATCTCATAGAAAAGAAAAGAAAAAAAAAAAAACTTCACATGTACTATTAGAAGCAAAGTGCAAGGTGGAATCTTAGAAATCATTCATTATAAACCGTTCATTTTTCAAATAAGGTTATTACCTTGCAGATAAACTCAGCATCTAAGATACCGATCCTATTATTGATTATATGACAACTGTAATTCATGTCTTCTAAAGTCTTGTAAAACTGGTTTAAAAAACTTACAGTTAAGAAGGAGGCAGTTAAAGTACATAGGAAATAACAGTTAAAATATCTACTGCTTTAGTTAAAATCTACTATGCTTGTTCACTGCTATGGGAGTTTGGACTGTGTCAGATTGGTTAGTCTGGGACTTTATTTACTGGAACATGTTCCCTGTTAGGCTCCAAATTGGAGCTTACCTTAAGAGACATCAGTTCAATTCAGTCACTCAGTCATGTCCGGCTCTTTGCGGCCCCATGGACTACAGCATGCCAGGCTTCCCTGTCCTTCACCAGCTCCCGGAGCCTACTCAAACTCATGTCCATCACGTTGGTGATGCCATCCAACCATCTCATCCTCTATCATCCCCTTCTCCTTCCACCTTGAATTTTTCTCAGCATCAGGGTCTTTACCAAGGAGTCAGTTCTTCACATCAGGTGGCCAAAGTATTGGAGTTTCAGCTTCAGCATCAGTCCTTCCAATGAATATTCAGGACTCATCTCCTTTACGATGGACTAGTTGGATCTCCTTGCAGTCCAAGGGACTCTCAAGAGTCTTCTCCAACACCACAGTTCAAAAGCATCAATTCTTCAATGCTCAGCTTTCTTTACAGTCCAGCTGTCACATCCATACATGACTACTGGAAAAAACACAGCTTTGACTAGACGGACCTTTGTTGACAAAGTAATGTCTCTGCTTTTAATATGCTGTCTAGGTTGGTCATAGCTTTTCTTTCAAGGAAAAATATCTTTTAACTTCAAGGCTGCAGTCGCCATCTGCAGTAATTTTGGAACCTAGAAAAATAAAGTCTCTCACTGCTTCCATTGTTTCCCCATCTATTTGGCATGAAGTGATGGGACCGAATGCCATGATCTTAGTTTTCTGAATGTTGAGCTTTAAGCCAACTTTTTCACTCTCCTCTTTCACTTTCATCAAGAGGCTCTTTAGTTCTTCTTTGCTTTCTGCCATAAGGGTCGTATCATCTGCATATCTGAGGTTATTGATATTTCTCCTGACAATCTTGATTCCAGCTTGTGCTTCATCCAGCCTGGCATTCACATGATGTACTCTGCATATAAGTTGAATAAGCAGGGTGACAATATACAGCCTTGACGTACATGGGGGAGATTAACGAAGTCACAATCCATATTCTCCAAAGGCCATCATACTTAGATGCAGAGATAGACAGATGTAGCATGTTGCTAGCTTCTGGATTGCCTACAGTCCCCTTTGTTCTACATCCAGGTATTTTTGCTGCCCATTGGCCCTGATGACTAACTGTGACCCCAGTATCTTGACACATGAAAAGCAGACATGGCAGAGCATTTGAGGATCCTATTGATTCCAGAAGCTTTTGATGGGGCCAATTTAAGATAGACTTATGCATTTAGTTTTGGACTATATGTCTCTCCTCTTTCTTGCACATTAATAACTACTTTAAAACAGTTTCTGAATGTTGGTTGTACACTTGTGCCAAGTGAAGTAGAGTCATCCCTCTATTGTTTCACAAAGCAGAACTATAAGTCAATAGACCACATGTTTTTGGCCATCCTACCATAAGGATTTACGCAGGAACCAGGATACAGGAAAGAGATGAGGAAAGAGGTCCTTACCATTAAATATCCTTGGTGAATTACCTTCACAAATGTTATATAAACCTAGTAATAATCTACTCTGTGGGTCAAGCTGTAGGCAAAAAAAAAAAAAGAATGAGATTTTTCACTGTGTGTGTTTTTTTAAGAGGATGCTAACAGCAAGTTTACTGTTAGTAATGCTTGTGTGTGCTAAGTTGCTTCAGTTATGTCTGACTCTTTGCAACCCCGTGGACTATAACCTGCCAGGCTCCTCTGTCCATGGGATTTCCCAGGCATAAATACTGGAGTGGGTTGCCACTTCTTCCTCCAAGGGATCTTCCTGGCCCAGGGATTGAACCTGGGTCTCTTATGTCTCCTGCATTGGCAGGTGATTTATTTACTACCAGTGCCACCTGGATAGCTAGTAATGTTTGAACCAGCCAAACAATAGCAACTTTGGAGTGAAACTACCTACTTAATGAGAATAAGAGTTCTTATACAACTAAGTAGTTGTAGGTGTGTGCAAGGCAGTACATCCTAGAGGCAGCACACCTGCTTTGAATCAGGCACATCTCCTTCAAATCCAGACTCTATTACTAATAAGCATGTGTCCTTGAATGAATTATTTAAGTATTCTGAGCCTTTATTACCACATGTTTAACATGGATTCTCTAAGAATATGTTTTTATTTCATTTGTGAGACTAGGAAACAATATATGAAAGGTGCTTAGCATAGATCTGACAGAGCTGTTATTAACTTGGGAAGTATCATATGTGACAAGGGACTATGGCTTTTCTCATGTAATCATATAGGAATATCTGTATCCACTTGCAGCAATGTAGAAAGATTGGATTAACAGATGACAGAGTTTCAAGGGCAACAAGCCTTTATAAGCCACTCCACGTCTCTGATTCCCTCTGCTGGAAATGAAATAACTTATGGATACGAACGAAAAATGTATCAAATGGCCTGAAGGCAGAAATAATCCAATAAAAACATAAAAAATAAGGCTGTGTAGTTTATAATTATCAGTTACTAAATTGAAACTCATTATGTTCAAGGGCCTCAGGGGAAATTATTTCAAATTAGAAAAGGACCATAAACTCTTGGAGAGAGAAAAAGAATAAAATTAAAGATAAACAATTATATAAGGATTTTTTTTATTCTTGTGCTTCTGGTCTATGCAATCATTTTGCATTATTGGCTATCCATTAATTCTATTCCTAAATAAGTCACCCTAAGAAGCTTACTGCATTCTTTCCATTGCTAAATACATAGATACTTTGAAGTCATATTGTGAAGGAAAACCTCCAATTTTCTTTTAAATGTAGATTTAACAATTATTGATTTCCTCTTAAACACTGAACACTGAAACACTTAAATATTATAACTGAAAGTCAATAAAAATAGACAAATGATTTGAGACCATCTTAAAATGATCCACGATCTGAAAAGGAACTAGAAACTTCCAGTTTTTTATTTGATTAAAACCAATGGCATGTGTTTGTATTTTTTAATTTTTTAAATAAATGAACAAATTTAATCATGCTATAAAAATTTAATTTCAATATGGACGGTTTCCACACTATCTGTGCTAATGATTGGTGGTCTACCTAAAGCCAAATTCGGCACTTTTACCCAGAACTCCGAAAGTTCCACCATCCGTCAGCACAGAACTAAAACTGACAGAGAATAAACCGAGGCCAAAAAAGCTATTTGACTTATGTTGTAAGTCTCAGTGTCAGAATTTTCTAGGCCATAATCAGATTAGATTTACACACTTCAACTATTATGTCTCCAAATGAAATTGAGAAAGCTGCCTGTTGATTTCGAAAGTCTGTTCCATTGTATAGCTTGTACTTGATAAACACCATATATTTTATATCATGAATCATGACATAGGTATGATAAAGCTGATTTTTACTCTTCCTATTGATTTTTAAAAGCCTTTATTACAAATAGGACCTCTTCTAAATGCCATGTAAAGTCTTAAAATGTAAAAATAATTATACTTCCCAGAAATGTTTTAAATTCACATTGCTATGAACATGACTTTTCTTCTGAGAATCTTTGGAAAACTCTAGAATAAGAACGTAGAAATAAAGTTAAGGTTTAAAAGTTCTTTTTCATAAGCTTTCATCTTTTAAGCCTACAGCACTTTGAATGCCTTAATGTAGATGGTAAAGACTATGAAAGGCTCAGAAAAAATGCATTGAATTATATAATTCCTAACTCTTTTAAATGTTGAGGTGTTAACAACTAAAATTCATAAGGCCAAAGAGCTGCATGACTTGTTCCCTGGGATACCTTTAGCCTTTGCCTTGATCTATATTTAGCAACAGTGTAAGACTTAATCACATGTCTGGATCCCAGAGCTCATTTCAGGGGATATCATGGTGGTGTCACTCATGAAGCTAGAGTTCCAGCTCTAGCATGGCTTTAGCAGGACATGGCTTTAGCAACCATGAATGACTTTTCATCCAGTGCCTTAGGATTCTTATATTTAATGTTCCATGGAATGTGATTTCTAAGGAATAAGTAGTAGAGACATTCCAAATTGTTATTTAGAACCACTACACAAAGAAAATATGGACAGTAATGTGATTAAAACATCCAGCATAGTGTTGTCATATAGTATACACTCAACTTACACTGTTTTAATAAATATTGAACAAAAAATAAGGCCACAAGTCTTGACTCAAGAGCCTTATAAATTCAAGTCTATCTCACTTTTATAAGAATACTGACCCAGACAACCCCTGAAACAAAATGGGGTGCCATGAAAAGAGACAATCTTTAACCAAGACAACATTATGCATATTTTTCCAAATGAAGAATTAAAGAGCTCATTAGAAAAGAAGAGATTTAGAAAAATATGTTTTGTAAGATTACAAACATTAGATCTGTTATAATCATAAGAAACTGATGTACCCACACCTAAAGATTTTGTCTTCTCTCATCACAGAGTCTAGATTTTACAAGGGAAGAAAATTCTGAACATTTAAGAGAAAATTCTAAAAATAACCCCCAAATTTGGGTTGCTTTGCTGCTTGAAGTTTTACATATTCAGTTTTATTATTAGGTATCCAAATGTCTCATGATTTCTTTCTGACATACTAACACTTTTGTAATCAAACCCACCAGCAGAGTCCTCACTTGGTGCCACCACTCAAAGTGGGCAGTGAAGTAAACTCTGCATGGAAACCAGGGGGCAGTGTTTCATTTGAGGGGCAAGGGGAAGGAAATGACAGCTACCTTCACTGACCGAAGGACAACAGCCTCACCAGAAACAAATATGCTCGGTTCCACAAGTCCAGAGGAAGGTAAGATTTCCCCGGGGTCATTGCCTTGTGTTTAGTGACTTCTATGCATGAACCATTTAGATACACCCCCAAATGCTGATGGTAATGGTGGAAAGAAATCTAAGATGAGGCATTCATTGTTTTTGATGTGTAAGGTGCATAGATTTAACATTTGATTGGCTCCAGAGGAAACTGCTTCTGTTGCGAAGTCACTTCAGTCATGTCTGACTCTGTGTGACCCTTTGGACGATAGCCCACCAGGTTCCTCTGTCTATGGGATTCTCCAGGCAAGAATACTGGAGTGGGTTGCCATTTCCTCCTCCAGGGGATCTTCTCAACCCAGGGATCGAACCCGCATCTCTGAAGTCCCCTGCTTTGGCATGTGGATTTTTTACCACTAGCACCAGCTGGGAAGCCCCAGAAAATATGCTGCTGTATTTAAAATGGATAACCAACAAGTTGTTACTGTATAGCACATGAAACCTACCTGGCCGTCTGAATGAGAAGAAAGTTCGGGGGAGAATGGATCCATGTATATGTATGGTGAGTTCCTCCACTGTTCATCTAAAACTGTCATGACATTGTTAATTGACTGTACTCCAAAACAAAATAAAAAGGTAAAAAAAAAAAAGAATGTGTGCTATGGAGGCAAGAATTCACATGCCGATTATACTCCTTTATATTTGCTGTTTGATATGCCATGAGGTCTTTGGCCTCAAAGCCCTATTTACATTTTTCAATGTCTGTGAACTGAAACATGAAGCTTTGGAAACACTTAAAATATTTTTTGACCAATTTCCTGAAAAATCAATGTATGTGACCATGTAAATCTAAAAGAAGAACTGGCTTCACAAGGGGTGATGTCTAACAGACTTAGCTTCTGACACATTCAAGGTTATAAATTTTAATAGCTGAGGAAGCTTGGCTGGATTCCTTTTTGTTGTGACTGCCAGGATGGCTAGCCAATAAATAATCTAACATACTCAAGAACTAGCACGCAGAAAAAGGCTAAATGAAATATACCATTGGTAGAATAACAAATGGCAAGCAACTTTATTTTTTTGCTGAAACTGGAAATATTGCTGATGCTTAGGTAAGAAAAGGAAGCTGTGTCTATTTTGCTTTTAAATTATATGTCAGATATGCAACTTTGCCAAAGTACTAGGTTTTCGAAGTCTTATGAAAATCCTTCTTTTGTATTTAGAGTGAGATACCTGAAAAATTTATAACAGTGTTTATGCTTTTAAAAGTATGAAATCATAAAAATAGCTGGCATTACACTCTTAATATCTCACTCCTCCAAAAAGTAGAATGTCTCTTTCTTCTTGGGACTAATCATTTGCAATCTCTCTTTTCTTTCTCCCTTCCTTCCCTTCCTCCCTCCTTCCTTCCTTTTCTTCCTTTTATTTACTTTTTATTTTTTTGAATTAATAACTACCAGAATAACAGTACTGCATTTAGACAAGTCTCAGTTCTCTTCTCTAATTATTTTTCAAGGCTTTGGAATGAAATGGATGTTTACATTAAGACAAAAGCCTTGAAAAATTTGGGGAAAATGTTTCCTCAAGTCTCTTAAATCAGCAGCAGCAGCTGTGGGGGTGAGGAGAACAACATTTGTGTCTATTTGACTCCATCTCCATCTTCTTTCTCTGAGTTTCCTCTTACAGTACCAGGTCCCTACCACAACTCTCTCCAATTCCAGGACCAGGCGTTTTTCTCGTGGTTACACAAAGATCTTTTCTGATAAAGATTAGTTCAGCCTTCTCTTCTGATTTGTTCAATTGTATGCCTTGACCCATTCAGAAGTCCAGAAAGCCTGGCGGAACTGAGAAGTAAACAGAGCCTTCTCTTTGGATGACAGGGGCAGGCAAAGGCTATATTTAGACCCCTAACCAACTCCTACACAGCTCTGCTTTCTCTCTCCTCACCATACAAGCAAGGGCTTTGAAATCCATCAAACACGGTTCCAATCTTTCTGTTGCAATTGCCTGACTTATTCAGCTTAGTCTTTGGATGACCCTGTTTTAACTGGTAAAAGAGGGGGTGCGGTCATGACCTTGCATGCGGGCTCAGTCGTGTCCGACACTTTGCGATCCCGTGGACTGTAGCCCTCCAGGCTCCTCTGTCCATGGGCTTCTCCAGGCAAGAATACTGGAGTGGGTTGCCATTTCCTCCTTCAGGGCATCTTCCCAACCCAGGGTAGAATCCACATCTCTTGCGCCTTCTGCGTTGGCAGGTGGACTCCACCACTGAGCCATCTGGAAAGCCCAAAAGAGGTGGCAGCAGATATAAAATTAATTAAGCCCTAGCATATGTAAGTCTGGAGAAGGCCATGGCACCCCACTCCAGTACTCTTGCCTGGAAAATCCCATGGACGGAGAAGCCTGGTGGGCTGCAGTCCATGGGGTCGCTAAGAATTGTACACGACTGAGCGACTTCACTTTTCACTTTCATGCATTGGAGAAGGAAATGGCAACCCACTCCAGTGTTCTTGCCTGGAGAATCCCAGGGATGGGGGAACCTGGTGGGCTGCTGTCTATGGGGTCGCACAGAGTTGGACACGACTGAAGTGACTTAGCAGCAGCAGCATATGTAAGTCACTCAAAGTATGCTTCCTCCTCTTCAATAACAAGAAGGCAGAGGCTCTTCCCATCAACTGACGTTTTCTTATTAATATATATATATATATATTAGCTATGGAGAATCTTGAAATATTCCATTTATATGATTAACTACTCTCCATTTAATGACATAAGACAAGCCTGCCCTAACCACAAAAGCAACCTTTGAAATCTGCCACATTTGGAAATGTCTATGGACTTTGGGATACAGTACACAGGACTCTATCTTCCAAACCTCTATCTTTTCATCTCTCACAGGCTATAAAAAGGAATGGTGTTGGCTGGAGAAAGTGAAATTGCTTTCATAAAAACTGGCATGCCCTGAAGTAAAACAATGGAGGAATTGGAAGAACCAGTATTCTCATAATGATTGTTTGAAAACTCTCTCCACTAGAATTCAGAGAATGTTTAGTGCATAACAGTCTGTGCTGGGCCATGTGTTAGGCGATGATGGTGCAGAGATTGTGTCCCAGCCAGTCATATGCTGGAGCCAATGGTTAAATATTCAGAATTTTGTGAGAAGGTTGTTAAACCCTTGGTAACTTGAAACTGGTGGTGGTGAGCATATTTACCCGGATCAAATTGGAATATGGTACAAGTCAGGCTCCCACACTCCAGAACAGATTTATGAGAACAGCACTGACTCAGCCCTCAAGATTCTCAGCCTTGTCGATGGTCCAACAGACTCAATCCAATTCAATGCCATTTCCATAGAACAAATCCCAAAATAAAGCACCCACTAGAGGAGCTCAGAGATGAGGTAAATGTAAACTTTGTTTCCCATTTTGATATCAGTATCTATTTGTGCCTCTTAAGTTGACAAGCCTCTGAAAACCAGATTCTTCTGGAATTTTCTGTTAGTCCATCTTAATCTGTGGTAAAGAGATCTGACTTCAAACTAACACAGCGATACTTAGACAAAACAAGATACAGCTTCTCAGTGGGCACATTTCTCCTTTTGTAGGATCTAAATATAACTTTCTTTCATCTATTTTATTTTAAATGGAAAAACACTTATCATTCTCAAGGCTACATGAGGTTTCATGATAATGTGCATGCCTGAAGTTCGTTCTGCCAAGTATAGGCAGAACTTGAATTCTTGGTCTTTACCCAAAGATGGCTGATCCCACTTGCTATCAGGGAGGGTTACCTACATTTCTTCTCTCCTCCATTCCCTCCTCTTTTACCAGCACAGAGTAACTTCAGTCATGACTGTCTTTAGCCCTAGCTCCCGCTTGCTTCTTGCCTTGCTTTAAAGTTGATTTGGCGCAGAAGGGAGACTGCCTACAGAGAAGGCTGACAAAGGACACAATAAGCAGGATTCTTTACTCTGCGACACGTTTTCATGCCAGTGTCCTCACCTTGCAGTAAATGACCTGCCAGCTTGTTAAGGTTATCACAAGAACTGTGGTAAGAACTGATCAGCATGGAAGTACTAAGGACAGGTGCAAGCAACAAGAATCCGCCTCTGGGTCAGAGTTGGAAGGAAAAGACATGGGTGTCTGCCTTCTTACTTCAGTGGCTTGAATCTAATGTGATGAGAAGTATTGTTAGACATAGTTGATAGGTTCTGAGGTCCTACCTATTCCAAGTAACAAAGTTAGTTAGTTGGCCAAAAAACTGAATCACCATATAGATTTCTGGTCAAAAAAGAATTTGTTATCTGTGCTTAGGAGGGAAACTGGCTCAAAACATTGGGCAATTTTGCCTACAGTTATTCCAAAAGCTATGCTCTTTCTCATGATACATTTGCAATATCTCTTTTGGATTCTCTCCTGAGTCTGTCATAAATCTCATGAGAAGATTAGCTTTTTTACTTCATTCACACTTCATCTTTGAAACATGCATGCACACGCACACACACTCTATATTAACCAGCTTCATCACTCATTATTTGCTTGTATCACTGCTTAACTATATGCATTTTAAGGGCATGCATGCATGCTAAGTTGCTTCAGTCGTGTCCGACTATTTGTGACCCCATGGACCGGAGACCCCAGGCTCCTCTGTCCATGGGATTCTCCAGGCAAGAACACTGGAGTGGGTTGCCATGCCCTCCTCCAGGGGATCTTCCCAACCCAGGTATCAGACTTGTGTCTCCTGCCCTGGGAAATGGGTTCTTTACCATTAGTGCCACCTTGGAAGCCCATTTTAAGGGCAGGGGTGATTAATTCCTTGATTTTGGTATCCACAATGCCTAGTATTTAGTGTGCTTTATAGCATGAGTTGGAGGATGGAAGGAAAGAAGGAAGAAAGGATGAAAGGAAGGAAGTAAAGGAGGAAAAAAATAAACTATGCAATTCTTTGTGGAAATAAAAAGAAATTACAAATTGCTTTTGATTGAGTGCCATCCCCCATTCCAACTGATTGTATGAAGCACCTAGAATATTATTTTTAAAATCTTAAATCCCACTCCAAACCCACCAAAGCAGAGTCTCTAGGAAGTAGAGATTGGAAATCTCAGTATTTAAAAATCTCTCCAGTGATTCTGATACCAGCTAGTTCAGGAACTGCATTTTTTTTTTTTCCTATCTTGCTTTCAGACTTTATTTATTTTTATTATTATTTATTTTAATTGGAGGTTAATTACTTTACAATATTGTGGTGGTTTTTGCCATACATTGACATGAATCAGTCATGGGTGTACATGGGCCCCCATCCTGAACTCCCCTCCCACATCCCTCCCCATCCCATCCCTCTGGGCTGTCCCAGTGCACCAGCTTTGAGTGCCCTGGTTCATGCACCGAACTTGCACTGGTCATCTATTTCACATATGGTAATACACATGTTTCAATGCTACTCTCTCAAATCATCCCACCCTTGCCTTCTCCCACAGAGTCCAAAAGTCTGTTCTTTACATCTGTGTCTCTTTTGCTGTCTCGTGTATAGGGTCATCGTTACCATCTTTCTAAATTCCATATATATGCATGAATATACTGTATTGATGCTTTTCTTTCTGACTTACTTCACTCTGCATAATAGGCTCCAGTTTCATCCACCTTATTAAAACTGACTTAAATGAGTTCTTTTAGTATTCCATTGTGTATATGTACTACAACTTCCTTATCCATTCATCTGCAGATGGACATCTAGGTTGCTTCCATGTCCTAGCTATTGTAAACAGTGCTGTGATGAACATTGAGGTACACATGTCTCTTTCAATTCTGGTTTCCTCAGTGTGTATGCCCAGCGGTGGGATTGCTGGGTCATATGGTAGTTCTAGTTCCAGTTTTTTAAGGAATCTCCACACTGTTCTCCATAGTGGCTGTACTAGTTTGCATTCCCACCAACAGTGTAAGACTGCCATTGTTTTAATCAGTGATAACATCCTGGTTGGAAGTATATATTATCTCTTAAACACAGTTGTTGATTTGGCATGAAAGACCCTCTTTCTGGGCCCTGGGGATGCACTGGAGAACAAAGCAAAGCCCTGAATGTCAAGGAGCTTATGCTTGCTGAACTATTTTACTATTTAACTATTTTAAATAAGCTAGTTGGGGAAGGCCTCTTTGAGATGACATTTAAGTAATACTCAAAACTAGTAAAACATCTATCATTCAATATAATTTAAAAGGTCCTCATAATTCCTATAGGGCAGAGATCCTCAAACTCTGGGATCTAATGCCTGATGATCTGAGGTGGAGCTGATGTAATAATAATAGAAATAAAATGCACAAGAAATGTAATGAGCTTGAATCACTTCAAAACCATCCCAAACCCAACCCACCCTCAGTCTGTGCAAAAATTGTCTTCCACAAAACTGGCCTCTGTTGCCAAAAAGGTTGCGGAACACTGCTATAGGGTAAAGTGGACTCTATGAAAGTGTTTTATAAAATATGTGCTTTAAAGGATACAGTTTTCTCATTCTATGCTTATGAAAAACGCATGAGCCATTTTATTCCACCAGAAGCAATTTGATTTATTTCAGATAAATGTGTATTCAGTAACAGGGCCACTTTAAAAGCAAAGATTATCTTTAAAAACCTATTGAAAAATGAAAAATGCAAGTCTTTAGAATTTTAACTATGTTTCTATGACTAAAATGATAACACAAAAATAGCTTGAGCTCTAAAATTATATTGTATGAAATTATGGATGCACAAGAATCAGTTTCCTCTGAGCTTTGATAATTATATTTTAAATAGAGTACTGACATGCTGTAATTATAATATTAAAATACTAAGATAATCAAAAGCACAAAGGGGCATTCTGGGCTTCTAAAAGATTTTGTAAATGTCATTAAAATTTTTACTGTATTTCAATTACATCATAGGAAGACTATTATTATTTGTACAGTTCTGTTAATGTCATAACTGGATATCTTTTTGACATAGGTAAAATTATTGCCATTGTATCCACCTAATAACATTGATTTTTAGAATCCTTATTTTATGCAATGGCCTCAGAAAAATTTGTTGTTTTCAGCAGAAAAACAAATCCCTTTACTTTCATTATTTCTTCTTTCCACCCGTCTTGGAGAGTTAGCCTTCCTAATTTTCTAAAGCCTATAGAACTCCCCCCTCCCACCTCTGTTCATATTCATCTCCTCTCCTGCATACTCCATCAAGTATCTCTTCTCTTGTGATTTTGGCCTCTTCTTTTACATTGAATAACTTCTGTTTGTTTTCTCATTTATTTTATTGAAGTATGGATGATTTACAGAGTTGTGTTGATTCCTGCTATACAGCAAACTGATTCAGTTATGTGTACATATACTCCCTTTTTTCTATTCATTTTGATTATGATTTATCATAGGATATTGAATATAGTTTCCATGGGATACAGTTGTTTATCCATTCTATATAAAATAGTTTGCATCTGCTAATTTGAAGATATTCTTTTAAATAACAAAGTATCTCAATTCTCCTCTGTATTGAGAGTAAACTAAGAATGTAACATCTTTAAGAATCCTGCAGCTCTTTGAATAATTATTAAATCTCTCTTCATCGTGCCCTTCTCTTTGGGGAAAGGTTGGACTGCATCCTCTGCCCACAATTGCATTTCTCTCACTCTCTCTTTAATCTTCATTCTATCCTCTTTATTCCACCAAATAGTTGTCTTTTAGGTTACTGGCTCCCTGTGTCACCTAGAACTCGAGTCTTTTTGTCCCTAACAATGCACTACTTGATCTTTTTGCAAGTTTTGACCTGTATAGCACCTGTTCTTAAAGTCCCCTTCTATGAGGATTAGTGATTCATTTTTTTGCTTCAGTTCCTACTCCACTGCTTCATTTCAATCTTCTTTACTGCTCTCACTCCATCAGTCATGAATTCCATTTCTTTACTCATTTTGACATAGCTTTCCTCAGTGTTCCAGTATCAACTTCTCTTCAATCTCTTGTTTATTGATTCCATTTATGTTTTCATTCATTCAGCTATAAAAGTGCCTGTTACTATAATTAAAATTTTATTACTATTATTTAGTGATAAATATGTCCCTTGCTATCATGATTACCTAAATATACACAAGGATTAGGGCAGACAAGAATATAATTTATTGTTTATAATGCTGTCCCATAAGTATATTACTGTGTCCAAGGAATAATATAATGATAGTACTGAGAAGAAATGACCAGATATCCTTCTGTCAATTAGATTTCTCAAATGAGAATATTGTTGACCCGGACCATGAAGAACAAATAGAACATTTGTCAAAATATGTGAAGGAGAAAGGGTGATTATTCTAGGCAGAAGAAATACTGCATGCAAACAGTTGCATGAGAAGTTCTTTATTTAAAAAAAATTCTATGTCACATGGCTTATGAGATCCTAGTTCCCTGATCAGGGATTAAACCCAGGCCTCCTGCAGTGGAAGTGTGGAGTCCTAACCAATGGACTGCCAGAGAATTCCCTAATATATGTAAACATTTAATGACAAATTACATGATGATAATATTTACATCTACTTTTCTAGTCATAATTCTACCTTAAACTTTAAAGTTTAATTTCCGTATATCTAATGGACTTGCCCACCGGGACACCTGGGTAGGCTCGCAAAATAAACACTTCCTTTTTCCTTTTTCCCAACTTCTCGTCTATATCTGTTTTCTCAGTTCAGTTCAGTTCAGTTGCTCAGTCGTGTCCGACTCTTTGACACCCCATGGACTACAGCATGCCAGGCTTCCCTGTCCATCACCAACTCCCAGAGCTTACTCAAACTCATGTCCATTGAGTCGGTGTTGCCCTCCAACCATCTCATCTTCTGCCATCCCCTTCACTTCCCACTTTACATCTTTCCCAGCATCAGGGTCTTTTCAAATGAGTCAGTTCTTCGCATCAAGTGGCCAAAGTTTTGGAGTTTCAGCTTCAGCATCAGTCCTTCCAATGAATATTCAGGACTCATTTCCTTTAGGATGGACTGTTTGGATCTCCTTGCAGTACAAGGGACTCTCAAGAGTCTTATCCAACACCACAGTTCAAAAGCATCAATTCTTTGGTGATCAGCTTTCTTTTAGTCCAACTCTCACATCCATACATGACCACTGGAAAAACCATAGCCTTGACTAGATGGACCTTTGTTGGCAAAGCAATGTCTCTGCTTTTTAATATACTATCAAGGTTGGTCATAACTTTCCTTCCAAGGAGTAAGCGTCTTTTAATTTCATGGCTGCAATTAGCATCCGCAGTGATTTTGGAGCCCCCCAAAATAAAGTCTGACACTGTTTCCACCGTTTCCCCATCAATTTCCCATGAAGTGATGGGACCAGATGCCATGATCTTCGTTTTCTGAATGTTGAGCTTCAAGCTAACTTTCTCACTCTCCTCTTTCACTTTCATCAAGAGACCTTTTAGTTCCTCTTCACTTTCTGCCATAAGGTTGGTGTCATCTACATATCTGAGGTTACTGATATTTCTCCCAGCAATCTTGATTCCAGATTGTGCTTCTTCCAGCCCAGCGTTTCTCATGAGGTACTCTGCATATAAGTTAAATAAGTAGGGTGACAATATACAGCCTTGATGTACTTCTTTTCCTATTTGGAACCAGTCTGTTGTTCCATGTCCAGTTCAAACTGTTGCTTCCTGACCTGCATACTGGTTTCTCAAGAGGCAGGTGAGGTGTGCTGGTATTCCCATCTCTTGAAGAATTTTCCACAGTTTATTGTGATCCACATAGTCAAAGGCTTTGGCATAGTCAATAAAACAGAAATAGATGTTTTTCTGGAACTCTCTTGCTTTTTTGATGATCCAGTGGCTGTTGGCAATTTGGTCTCTGGTTCCTCTGCCTTTTTTAAAAGACAGCCTTCAGAATGGGAGAAAATAATAGCAAATGAAGCAACTGACAAAGAATTAATCTCAAAAATATACAAGCAACTCCTGCAGCTCAATTCCAGAAAAATAACAACCCAATCAAAAAATGGACCAAAGAACTAAACAGACATTTCTCCAAAGAAGACATACAGATGGCTAACAAACACATGAAAAGATGCTCAACATCACTCATAATCAGAGAAATGCAAATCAAAACCACAATGAGGAACCATTTCACGCCAGTCAGAATAGCTGCTATCCAAAAGTCTACATGCAATAAATGCTGGAGAGGGTGTGGAGAAAAGGGAACACTCTTACACTGTTGGTGGGAATGCAAACTAGTACAGCCACTGTGGAGACCAGTGTGGAGATTACTTAAAAAACTGGAAATAGAACTGCCATATGACCCAGCAATCCCTCTGCTGGGCATACACACTGAGGAAACCATAATTGAAAGAGACACATGTACCCCAATGTTCATCACAGCACTGTTTATAATAGCCAGGACATGGAAGCAACCTAGATATCCATCTGCAGACAAATGGATAAGAAAGTTGTGGTACATATACACAATGGAGTATTACTCAGCCATTAAAAAGAATACATTTGAATCAGTTCCAATGAGGTGGCTGAAACTGGAGCCTATTATATAGAGTGAAGTAAGCCAGAAAGAAAAACACCAAGACAGTATACTAACACATATACATGGAATTTAGAAAGATGGTAATGATAACCCTGTATGTGAGACAGCAAAAGAGACACAGAGGTATAGAACAGTCTTTTGGACTCTGTGGGAGAGGGCGAGGGTGGGATGATTTGGGAGAATGGCATTGAAACATGTATATTATCATATGTGAAATGAATCGCCAGTCCAGGTTCAATGCATAATACAGGATGCTCGGGGCTTGTGCACTGTGATGCCCCAGAGGGATGGTATGGGGAGGGAGGTGGGAGGGGGGTTCAAGATGGGAAACACATGTACACCAAGGGTGGAATCATGTCAATGTAATACAAAACCAATACAATATTGTAAAGTAATTAGCCTCCAATTAAAATTTAGAAAAAAAAAAACAGCTTGAATATCTGGAAGTTTATGGTTCACATTTTGCTGAAGCCTGGCTTGGAGAATTTTAAGCATGACTTTACTAGCATGTGAGATGAGTGCAATTGTGTGGTAGTTTGAGCATTCTTTGGCATTGCCTTTCTTTGGGATTGGAATGAAAACTGACTTTTTCCAGTCCTCTGGCCACTGCTGAGTTTTCCAAATTTGCTGGCATATTGAGTGTAGTACTTTCACAGTGTCATCTTTCAGGATTTGAAATAGCTCAACTGGAATTCCATTACCTTCACTAGCTTTGTTTGTAGTGATGTTTCCTAAGGCCGACTTGACTTTGTATTCCAGGATGTCTGGCTCTAGGTGAGTGATCTGTTTTAGCCTGGCTTGGAGAATTTTGAGCATTACTTTGCTAGCGTGTGAGATGAGTGCAATTGTGCAGTAGTTAGAACATTATTTGGCATTGCCTTTCTTTGGTACTGGAATAAAAACTGACCTTTTCCAGTCGTATGGCCACTACTGAGTTTTTCAAATTTGCTAGCATATTGAGTGCAGCACTTTCACAGCATCATCTTTTAGGATTTGAAATAGCTCAACTGGAATTCCATCACCTCCAGTAGCTTTGTTCTTGGTGATGCTTCCTAAGGCCCACTTAACTTTGTATTCCAGATGTCTGGCTTTAGGTGAGTGACCACACCGTCGTGGTTATCTGGGTCATGAAGATCTTTTTTGTATAGTTTTTTTACCTCAGTTAATAACAAAGTTTATCCCGATCACCTAGTGATTTCTGGAGAAAGCTTGAGCTTATCTTATCTTCTCTATGTAATAAATTACCCACTATTATGAAATGTCCATCTTAATTTTTATTATGTTTGTTCCTTCCTTTCCTTTCAAACTATATACATCGATTCATTTATTGACTTTTTTTTAAATAGTACTTATTGAATGCCTTTTATGGCATTCCCATGGTAGCTTCCCAGAGCTGTAGCAATGAACTAACCAAGGTTATTGCCTTCTCTGATGGCTGTATATTTTATGATAATCAAGTGAATACTTTATGAAAATCAAGTGAATATACAAATATTATATAATTTTAGGTATGATAAATTCTAAGCAGAAATATCACTTCATTGGCATGACTTTCTTAAACAGGTTGGACAGAGAAACAGAAGGGTGAAATCAGAAGGAAGAACACCAGTTAAAACTTTGATAGATTATAACCACACAGGCTAGTAAGCATTTTTTTAGTACCTTTTTGTGCGTAACACAACATCCTAGGGCCTGGGAATATTATGATAGACATGATAGAGCAATTGTGGAGCTACCACAAATAAATATTAAATGTATCATGCCTCCCCATTCTTCTTCTCAAATATCTCCCCACTAGAGTCAGCTGCAAGAGCTCTGAAGAGGGGCTGACATTTAACAGATGGTGAAGGTGTAGAAAAAATTTATATGTGTGGGAACTAAGTTGCTTCAGTCATGTCCACCTCTTTGTGACCCTATGAACTGTAGCCTGCCAGGCTCCTCTGTCCATGGGGATTCTCCAGGCAAGAATGGAACGGGTTGTCATGCCCTCCTGCAGGGGATCTTCCTGACTCAGGGATTCAGCCCGTGTCTCTCATGTCTCCATCATTGGCAGGTGGGTCCTTTACCACTAGTGCCAGCTGGGAAGCCCAGAAAGAATTTACAAACTCACTTAGATTTTTTTTGATAAATATACAATTCCTTTTATTATCTATGGATAAAACACAAGATGAAAATAGTCATTATTTAGTGGGAATACTAAGGTCATGGATATTCATTACTTTTTTTAAACTGGATATTAAAGATCCCCAGAAGACCAGTCTAGCTTGCAAAACCCTGAGAAAATATTTCATTAAATGAATTCTCACAAGTAACTTCACAAAAATAGCACTGACCTTAAACTTCACAAAACAGCTGTTTAGAACTTATTATAAAGGAACATCTACCTTGGACAATAGAGAAAAGCCTAGATATATCATCTATAGCACAGAAAGTTACTATTTAAAGAGTGATTATAAATTAACAGTTCAGCTATCTTCCTCTACATTATTCCTGACTCACAAATTGTGGGGGTACACCACAAGATAATTAACAGGTTTAATAGAGTAAGGATGTTGGTACTGAATATTTTATTCAGAGGTAAACAGACTGATTTTATGGGTAAAAAAAGCTAGCACTTAGTTTTGTTTTTATTTGTTTGTTGACCTCCCACTTTTTATTTCCAGTCTATAAAAGGCACCAAATGAAATGTTTTTATCAGTAGAATTACATCAGACATTGAATTATATTTACTGTGCTTAGTTTAGTTCCAGCACCCATTTACTCTGGTATAAATTAAAAAATGCAGTCTCCTAATAAGCAATGACTTACCTTCAAGATACGATGTTGTCACAATTCTTTTTTTCATGTACAAGACAATATGATTCAAGCTAGTTTTAGTCCAAAATGAAGGGGGGTGATTTTAACTCTCCATTAGTTAACTCTGAAGAATAGGAGTGACATTGGTCTTAAGAAATGTCAGGATCTAGAGAGTTAGAAGAGTTTTAGCTTCTATCCAACTACTCTTCATTCCTACCCCACTTCACTGGGTTTTGTCTATATTCTCTTCTATGCAGAGTTTTACAGCCTGGGGTTGGAATATGGGTGTAGGGAGCTCTAAGGCTGCATCATCACAGCTAAGCACCAAAGAACACTCAACTGTACGTGAGGGTGTCAGGTGGTGAGTTGCAGGAGACTTTCCACTCCAGTTTTAGCAAGGGAAATACAGAGTAAGATCCTGATTGCCATGGCTTAAATCATATACTATCCATGGGTCAATTATCGTGGCCAGGGAAATAGAATATTCTTGAATCACGAGAACTATCCTAACTTGGTGGTTGTGACTGGATGCTGTGATTGGCATCCAGAACTCCATGGACCACAGACTGGGTTATAGAGACTTATCAGGTTGCTGATAAGAAATGAAACACAACTAAAAAATTATCTGTTACAGATACAGTTTTAAATGGAAACCAACTCCAGTATTCTTGCCTGGGAAATCCCAAGGACAGAGAGACTGGCAGGCTACAGTCTATAGGGCTGCAAGAGTCAGACACAACTGAGCGGCTAAACAACAACAAATGCATGTTTTTCTAAACATTAAATAAATTCATATTGATAGGACTTCATGTAAATGCATTGCTTTTAAAATTTCTAATAGAAGGACAAGAGAGTGAATCTCTAATATTTGAAAATTATATCTGAGTCCTACTGTTTTGTTTAGTTTTCATTGAGTTACCACATGTGCGGGGCATTTTTTGGCCTCTTTCCATGAATATAAACCTATTGTCCTTCAAGTAATTTAGCATATAAAGGACAGAGAAGGAAAGAATTCACCTTTGACATGTCTAGCCCTATTTAAGTCTTGTTTTTTTCTCTGAGAGTTTTCAAGTTGAACCTCTCCTTGTCCATTGATATTTCCTTGATATTTTTTTCTTTTTTGTGTGCTTAAGCTACTTTCCTATATTCTTTCTCTTGCAGATATTATTCCCTGGCACCTCTGTCATCTCTATAGCCATCTCTTTTTCACTGGGATTCAAATTTATTCTTGTTAAAACTATGTTATCCATCAGATCATTCTACTAACTCAGACTCCAGAAACTGTCTTTTTCCTCATAAGAATTATTCTCCACCACTTAGTCCTCTCATCACAGAATCTTGGAACATTTTCAGTTAGAACCTCTTCTGGCCCTTTAAATGGAGTCAGTCAGCCAAAGAGATCAAATAAATAAAACTTTGGGGAAAAGCCCACATCTAGTATTCAACCTTAACAACCTCCTACTTGCCCAGTCCCACTGCTGTGTCTGCTTTTCATTCATTTTTTTTTGTAACCTCTGAATTCATATCCCAATTAAAAACATCTACCCCAGATCCTCACTCGTATATTTGTAACCCATGTTGCCTCTTTCCTGTGTCCCTGATTTTGCTTGGTTCTGTTCCCTCCCAGACCCCACTTTCTCTGCTTTACCTCAACTCTGGCTCCCACTAGATCTAAAAATGCTTCACAGGCAAGAGGTTTTTTTCCAGCCATGGTCTTTCTGTCACAGTTTGGGACATGGTCAATATGAATTTTTGGCAGTATCAGCACATTATCTTAGAGGTTTTAATCTTTCTAAGAGTTCCTGAGGTAACTTTGTGAAAAGGTTAATCATTATGGCTACCAAAATTGTAGAAAAATAACTGACTTCATGATGCTTATTACTGTCATGGAAATAGGAGACATTGTAGTCTCAAGTCCATTTCAAATAAGTACATTTTACATATGTACAGCGTGTATACATATATAGACACACACACACATATGTACATTGCCTCCACACACACACACACACACATCTATATACCCAGGGCTTCCCAGTGGCTTAGTGGTAAAGAATCTGTCTGCGAAGCAGGAGCCTCAGGAGAGGCATATTCTATCCCTGGGGAAGATCCCCTGGAGGAGGGCATGGCAACCTGCTCCAGTATTCTTTCCTGGAGAATTCCCATGGACAGAGGAGCCTGGTGGGCTACAGTCCAAGGGGTCACAAAGAGTCGGACATGACTAAAGTGACTGAGCATGCATGCATGAATATACAGACATGTACATATACACATGTATACATTGCCTGCAGAGACTATAGTAAAGGTGCTGAACTCTAACCATCTAACCATCCTGAAATCATAAAAAAAATTCAACATTCATAGGGAAATGCAAGTTATCTTTGGAAAGCACTATCTGTGGGAAAAATACACAAAATATTAGAACCTTTAAGAGGATTTAAGTAGTAAAATGGAGAAGGAAGTCCGACTCAGGTGTGGAATATCCAACAGCTTTAAAGCTTCTGCCTTAAGTAAAAACAAATACAGCTCTTTCCAATTCCAATTAAACATCATCATTTTAAGTTTCCCCAGCAAGGAAGGCCACTTCTTCCTCTGGCCAGTGGCCTTTCCAGGAGGAAAGGTATTGGGGTTGAGCACAGACATGCACCTCGTTGCTTGCTCTGTACCCACTGTGCTCAGACAGCTGCCTCCAGTGTTCAGCCCTGTAAATGCCTGTGATACTTTGCAATTCCTGTCATCCGTGGCTGATCCCCTGATACATGAAGTTAGAAAGTCCAGTCCTTATCTGAGGATCCCAGATTCCAAATCTACCTGTTTGTAACTGCTAATGAATATTCTTACCTAGACAGCTAGAAGGGCCATTACCATAGTGGCCAAATATGCAACTAAACTGCTAATCCAGAAATGGTTGTTAAAGATGACTTAAGGCAAGCCTTTATTTTATGCATGAGACAACTGAGTCCTAAAGTCAAAGTTATTTACTCTAAGGACTGATGCTGAAACTCCAATACTTTGGCCACCTGATGCGAAGAGCCAACTCATGGGAAAAGATCCTGATGCTGGAAAAGATTGAAGGCAAAAGAAGGGGGCGGCAGAGGATGAGATGGTTAGATTCCATCACCAACTCAATTGATGTGAATTTGAGCAACTCCAGGAGATGGTGAAGGACAGGGGAGCGTGGGGTGCTGTAGTCTATGGGGTCTCAAAGAGTCAGACACGACTTAGTGACTGAACAAGAACAACAAAATGTCATATAGTAAGTGAATCACGTTTTGGAATTCAACTCTTTAAGGTCTGTTGCACTGTGTCGCACTGCCTGCCACATTTTTCCCTCTAAACAAAAATTGGAGCATATTTGTTTCTGAAATAAAATCCTTCCCTTGGCTGATGTTTTAGAGAACATGAAGACATTTAAATAATAAAACACTACCAAACCCCTCGGTGAGGTGTCCTTATTTACACAAGAGCAATGGCCAGTAAAAGATGATCCCTTCCCACTGCACCTTATTCATAACTTTGGTAGAGCTTTCATCAGACTGTGTGGAATAATCTGTCTCCATATGTATTTTCCAACACTTGACTGCTAGTTCATCGAGAGAATGTCTTATGAACTTATAAATCCATAATGCCTAGCATTATAACAGATGTGTAAGAGGAGTTCAGTACATGAAAAGAATGGACAGAAGCAGGAATGCATGAAAGGTCTGAGAAACAAAGCTGCACATGGAGATGAACCCATGTCATGTGGAGCAGTAAAAGCCAGACTAACATGCTTGAATTTGTGTACCCAGACATAAAATAAACAGACTTGGTGAAAGTAATGTTTAACAAGAAGGTATAAATAGATAGACGAGAACTATTGCTTTTGGATACAGAGATTCCATTTGAATCACACCAGTTCTTCCTAAACCAATCAATGAATTTAGTGTATGCTCAATGAAACAAAAATAATGCTTAAGAACAAACCTGACAGGAAGAGGGAGAATAGATTTGGAGGACATGGTATCAGGAAGGTTACATAACTCAAACTCTACTAGAATACATCTAGTCTAAGAGTGGGATTACCAAGATATTATGAATACAAAAACAGTCAAGTCTAAAAATGATATTTTGCATAATCCATGAAAGATGTCCTAAATGCTAAAAACCATATTTGACTTACATCTTTATAAACACAGCTCAGATATCACTTCTTGTCAGGAGTGATCTACAGTCTTGGGCAGAGCTTCTCTGCTGGTATACCAGAAGTCTTCAAGCAGCTTGAAGCTCCAAAGGTGGACAGATACCTATGGCCAGCCACATTTCTCTACAAGAAGCCTTAACTATTTACCCTATATGCAATACAAATATAATCTCATTTCTCTGAGCACATGACCTGAAAATCAAATGCAGCTAAGTTTCACTATGCTATCTTTAACTTCTGATGTAATTAATGATTCAAATGTTACCACTTTAGGCAAAGGATGAAATACATATTAAAAACTTACTTCTATCTTTAGGGTATCCAATTCCAGTGATCTTCAGGGGTTCAAGGCACTGCAGATGGAGCTGAATACAGTCTGATGCTCATCAACAACAGATACCTAGGGGAAAAGCAATACAAAAAGAGAAGATGAATACTCTGCAACTGCAGGAGATAAGCCACAGACTGTCTATTCGATCAGTGATTGAGCACAAATGTTTGCCAGTTATGGCCAATGATACAGTTGGCTAAAGGGGATTTGGAGATAGATAATTTCTTTGATTAAAAGAGAAGAGGAGGAGTATCAGAAAGATAAGAAGGATGAAGAAATGAGGAAGAAGCGGGAAAAGAAGAAAGAGGAGAAAGAGAAGGAGGAAGGAGAGGAAAAGAAATCCTTGATGCTTTTTTGTGTGCTCAGGAGGTCACCATCTTAAACTGCTGCACTTAACCTGCAACCCTAAGAACACAGCATAGACAACAAATACAAACTGCTGTACACAAAATACGCAAGCAACAAGGATTTACTGTATAGCACAGGGTACTCTATATCTTGTAAAAAATGTACAGTGAAATATAATCGGCAAAAAAATAAAAACCTGAATTACTATGCTATACCCTTAAAACTAATAATATTATGAATAAACTATATTTCAATTAAAAAAAGACTACAGCCTAAAGGAACCCAGAAAAGCTTGCTGAGAACACTCCAACCCAGAAACACTACCTTCATCTTTTTATGTGAAAAGTATAAACACCTTTTTAGTTTCATTTAAACTTGCGTTTTTCAGCTGCAGGCAACAATGACAAGCACAACTAACACTTAATAGAAACGCCAAAAGTTTTGAAGGGAGCTCGTCTACAAAGGCGTTAGGATGAGATGGACACGAAGCTTCTTGTCAGGATCGCGAGATAGCTGATGGCAGTGGAATCATATCCCAGAAGTTTTGAGATAAGGGGGTTTTGAACTGCGTTTCTGTGGCTTGCTAATCCATCAAGTATGAACGTATTTAAACCTTTCCATCTCTCCTACTTCTTTCTTGATATGATTAGATGAGAATATATACCAGCAAAATTAAAAATGAATCTAAGATAAGAAGATGTCAAATCTAAGAAAAGTTGGGGAAGGGCATGAGAGAGACAGAGGGAGAAATCTTTGAATGACAGCTATGTAGAGGTATGAAGTGAAGTCACTCAGGAGTGTCCGACTCTTTGTGACCCCATGGACTGTAGCCTACCAGGCTCCTCTGTCCATAGGATTTTCCAGGCAAGAGTACTGGAGTGGGTTACCATTTCCTTCTCCAGGAGACCTTCCCGACCCAGGGATTGAACCCAGGTCTCCTGCACTGTAGGCAGACGCTTTACCGTCTGAGCCACTGGGGAAGTCTAAAAAACTTGCAGTCTAATACTGACCTTTCCCTGAAGAAGGAAATGGCAACCCACTCCAGTATTCTTGCCTGGAGAATTCCGTGGACAGAGGAGTCTGGCAGGCTACAGTCCACGGAGTCGCAGGAGTAGGACATGACTTAGCAACTAAATCACCACCATCACCAATACTGACCTTTAATCAAGAAACTGCATAATCCTGTTGGCATAATAAAAATAAGTGCAAAATTCTTTCTTCCATGAGATTAAAATAAGCATCTAGAAATTCCAAGAATAACAAAAATGTGCTAAAAATTGTGATCCAATTAGTAAGCGATGTGGCATGGTTTCTATTGAGTGATGAAATTTATGAAAATGATTGTCATTTAGCGTGGTGCCTTCAAAATTCCCCTTTGAACAATATAGAACCTGCTGCGTGGCTCTTCACTGGATTCTCCTACGTAATATTTTAAAAATTATCCCTTGTGGATTTCACTTTTCCACAATAACCCTAGAGACACCCTGTTTTCTCATACTCATCACTGTTTACACTCAGGTCAGATACATTCCTTGCTGTAGCAGCCTGTCCTGTTCGCTGTAAACTATATAGCAGCATCCCTGGCCTCTCTTCACTAGATGTCTTTAATACTCCAGTTGTGACAATCCCAAGCATCTCCAGTCATTGCTAAATGTCTCTTCAGAGGGAGATGGCAGAATTGCTTCTGAATTTTGAAACACTACTATAGACAAGGCATGAAAATATTAAATGTAAAAAACTGTATGTGTTATAAATGTTGAATACATTAAAGTAGGGGTACAGTTGAGAGATGATTTCTCTGGTAACTCTGCTGGTAAAGAATCTGCCTGCAATGCAGGAGACCCCAGTTCGATTCCTGGGTTGGGAAGATCTACTGCAGAAGGGATAGGGGCTACCCACTCCAGTATTCATGGACTTCTCTGGTGGCTCAGATGGTAAAGGATCTACTTGCAATGTGGGAGACCTGAGTTCGATCCCTGGGTTGGGAAGATCCCTTGGAGAAGGACATGGCAACCTATACCAGTATTCTTGCCTGGAGAATCTCTATGGACAGAGAAGCCTGATGGGCTGCAGTCTATGGGGTCACAAAGCATCAGACACAACTGAGAGACTAAGCACACAGCACAGTTGAGAGAAGTAGAGTGATGGTGTGTAGGGAAGGAAGAGACAGAAGTGAATGGACGTTGTCCACTTATACAGAAGACATTGAATACCATCTAAAGTTCCTGAACCAAAAAAAAATGTTAAGGTTATTTTAAAATTTATACACAATAACAGACCAAAACAACCAGGTATGTTTTGTATGGCAAAAACCATACAGTATTGTAAAGTAAAATAAATAAATAAAACTAAAAAAAAAAAAAAAAAAAAAAAAGAACATTGGAGAAGGGCTGGCTGCAGGAGATTTTTTTAAAGTATTTTTCATACTAGATAATAAATAAATATAGATAAAAATTATATATCAAGAATTTACATGACAAGAGAAGAGAATCCTTTGGACTAAAAGGAGATTAAACCAATCAATCCTAAAGGAAATCAACCCTGAATATTCATTAGAAGGACTAAGGCTGAAGCTGAATCTTCAATACCTTGGCCATCTGATGTGAAGAGCTGACTCACTGGAAAAAGCCCTGATGCTGGAAAGATTGAAGGCAAAAGAAGGGGCTGGCAGAAGATTAGATGGTTAGATAGCATCATCAACTCAATGGACACGAATTTGAGCAAACTCTGGGAGATAGTGGAGGACAGAGGAGCCTGGTGTGCTGCAGTGCATGAAGTCACCAAGAGCTGGACATGATCTAGAGGCTGAACGACAACAGCATGCATGATTCAGAGTTGCTGAGTTTACAATTAAGAGTATTAAAACCAGTCAAGGAAGTTTCTCTCATGAAGAAAAGCTTTGACTTTTCATTTAATAGCTATCTATGTTTGTATTTATATATCTACACATAACTTTCATCATTATTTGAAATAGCTTTTAAGCAATGACTTTTATTTAAACATGTTGGTTCAGTTCAGTTCCTTCACTCAGTCATGTCTGGCTCTTTGCAACCCCATGGACTGCAGCATGCCAGGCTTCCTGTATATCACCAACTCTAGAAGCTTGCACAGACTCATGTCCATCGAGTCATGTCTCAGTCATGTCTTAAATATGTTTTAGTACTCAAATGAGCACTTACTCAAAAGGTACTTAACTCAGTACCTTACTCAAATGACCTTTGAGATTATGAGTTTACATGGTGAAAGGAGTTCTAATAGCAGTGAAAGGGGAAATTTTCAGTCTCTCTCTGGAAATTTTTTCTTTCTAAAATGATCTGACCAATTTTGTCTCTATTGGGTATTCAATAAAAGTTTATTGACGATTCCATTTCAATTTTTGCCTGTTTTGCCCATAAGTTAATGTGGAAATATCCCCTCTTTTTTTTTTTTTAAACCCATTTAGCCTTGACTTCCTGCCACCCATTCTCCAGGTGTCAATGAGACAATCAAAGTTCACCACATTTTAAAATCTCTTAGAAAACCATGAACACTCATTTAGACCTCAAATTAGGGGTCAGTGATTCAGTCCAGAGCGGACAACATCTGAGAGCTCATTGAATGAGACGCAGCAATAATCCTCAAGCGATTATTCTCTAATCTTTGCTGGCAGAGGCTTTAAAGACGGCCCAGAGAGTTCATTATGCAAATAGAATTGTCTGGATCTGCTGACAGGGACTGAACTGAGCAGACGCTCCACATAGATAGCCGCCTGGCATACTCTTCCACCGTGCAAGGAGACACCGGGACACGTTTTCTCTGATCTGCACGTATTTATACTGCAATTAATCAAGGGCCAGAAAGTTCATCTTGAAGCTGGGTCATGGGATGCTTAAAACTGAACAGACTCAAGAAACAGAATCTTCTTTGTCACAGTCCGTAGTTAGTGAACGCCGGAGCATTTCTGAAGCTCTGAAATACTCGTCTTTATGAGATCTATACAAGCAGAAACAGGAAACACTAACACACATGTACACATTTGAACTTATTAAACACTTAACACAAATATATACATGTGTTTGTGCACATATTAATTAACATGTGCGTATGTACATGTATTGCGTATGTACACGACACACATGTGCACAGATCCATATGTGAATATATGTGTATAGGTGTATATATACATGTGTATACATACTCATATTTATGACAGCAGAACACAGTAGCCAGTGTGACACAGGCAGGTTCTTACTTGTCGATGATAAGTTTCCTTATCATCTTTCCTTATCATAAGCCTCAGTTTCCTCATTTTACAGTGAAACTAAGAAAAACGCCATCCTCAAAGGGTTGGTCAAAATGTTTTTGTAACCCAGCATTAGATGACTTATTTATACCACTGTTTATGTCTTGAACTTCCTGATACATTATTCAAAGATTCAATATACTTGAAATGTGACTTGATTAAGAATCATACGACCACTTTATGAGTTCTCAGAATGTAGTTCTTGTGTGAACGGAAGCATCTGTAGCTCTGTCATCTTCAAAGTCAGGCAGTGTCATCTCTGTGTGTCGAGTCTGCCTCTGGTCTAGCAACCTAACCTCACGGTCAGCAGTGGTTACCGAACATCTTCTGTGTACTAGGAAAGACTCCAGGGAATTCTGGGCAAGGCTGTCTGTGATGTCTCCATTCTTCAAGCTACTAAACTCGAGAGATGAAGATGAGGCTATAAATCAAATGCCGATTAAAACAGGATCATATTGGGGTCTTGTTCATTCAAATTGGCAAATATATATTTGCCATAAATATGAATACATACGTATTTAACAATAACAGTTGGCTGACATTTTGAAATTTGTGGCACACATTGTTGGTGTTAGTGTAAATTGAGCAACCTGCATGGAAAGAGATGTCAAGTTTTTGAGAAACCGACAAATGATTATTCAGTTTGATCATACATGGACACTTCTAGGAATTTTTCTTAGAGAAATAACTTGTGTACAAGATATTTGTGCATTGATATTCATCATAATACTTTATAAGTTTTTCTATGTAAATGCCATAGATGCAAAAAGTTTAAATAAATAAGTCATAGTGTGTCCATAAATGTAGTATATATTAATATAATATAGAATAGCATATATATGTTATGAAATAAGGAAGTTATGTGGTACAGTTTCATTAAAATGAAAGGGTATAGAAATATTAACTCTCATATCCCCCGAGCGCACACACACACACACACACACACACAGAAAAAATAATCTGCTTAAAATACTAATAGTAGATTAATGGTTATTTTCATTTCTTTATTAATACTTTCCTTTTTTCCATGTACTCTACAATGAATAGATCATTTTTGGAGTCAGAAAAATAACCATTATCTCATACATAAGAATTTAAAAAACCAGTTTCTCCTTGTGGTATTTTGTTTTTCTGTTTGTTTGCCTGTTTCCCACATGCAAAATGCAGAATGAAAGGAGAAATGTTTGCTTTGGGCCAAGAATGTCATATTAAAGGCGCTGAAAGCCTGCAGTTTTGAGTAGCTATTGGTATTATTTTAGCAATGTACCCAACTTATTCTTTCAGCCAGTTTTTTTTTTTTTTTCTCAAGAAGATTCAGCAATTAAATGACCTTTTCTAACTAAACCCATCAGATGTAGTCACAGGTAATAACAGCATTATGTAAGCCCACTATCTGCAGTAAAACTCCAAACGTGCATTCTACCAACTAGCAATTTTCCCAATCAGCTCTTTATTTCACCGTGCCACCATCCTTTAGAACTCTAATCATGGAGGTGGCTCTGGAGAAAAAAAGTCGTGTTTTGTCTGAACTCAGTGGGTAATGAACTTAGAAGGACAGAATGTGCTTTTTGCTTTCTGTAGCACAGTGTGCTTTCCCTGTTTTGCAGTCATTTTCTCCAATTCAATGCAAATTCTTATAATTTCCCCCAGAAATAAATGCTATTAAATGCCTTATTCTTCTCTCCCATGTCAGAAACTTTACACCCTACCATCAGCCGTATATTTGTCAAAATCAAAGCTCTACATTGAAAGCCAGAGAATGACAGACCCTAAATAGCCAATGTTGTCAGCTAGGAATAAGAGAAATGTCCAGAGTGCAGCAGACAATTAATAATGACAAGCAGACATTTCTTTGTGATGGGTATCATCATCCATCTCCCATGTCACACCTGGCTGTTTCAACATTTCAATCAATTGTGCTCAAACCTGTTCAACTCTTTGCGATCCCATGGGCTATAGCCCACAAGTTTCCCTCTGTCCATGGAATTTTCCAGGCACGAATACTGGAGTGGGTTGCCATTTCCTCCTCCAGGAGATCTTCCTGACCCAGGGATTGAATCCATGTCTCTTGAGTCTCCTCCACTGGCATCTGGATTCCTTTACCACTGCATCACCTGGGAAGGTCTAAATAAATGATTTATGAGTTATCACAAAACAGAACATAATACAGAAATAACTTAATGCAAACCAGAACTATGATTACTTCTTAAATTTTGATTCTATCTGATTTATGATGGCTTTATTCAAACTCCAGATACACAAATAAAAGCACAACTTGGTTGGGAAAGGATTGTTTGTTGGCTTATCTCTATTTCAGACTGAGTGAAAATTGCACAGTGATTGCTAGAGGCCATTAAAAATGTCCTAGAATATTTTTGAGAGATAGTTTTAACATTATATTAGTCTATATTAGTATTAATGAAGTTAATAGGTAGAGAAAGACAGAGAAGAGAAGACTGAGAAAGTGATTCTAAATTAGAAATAGCTATTTTACAGTTTTTTTTAAATTCTCATTAATCTTCAGAAATGAATGTAAGCATGGCATATCCCACATGGGAAAAGATCACATAGGAATACACATAAACATGCACGTCCAGGTCTGGAATCACATTGGTGGCTGATTTCTCTAGGATAAGGCTGATCAATGGATAGCAGATTTCAGAATAACAGTCCTATTAGGAAGTATTGGGTTAGCCAAAAATTTGTTCAGGTTTTTCCATAACATCTTTTGGAAAAATCCTAATGAACTTCTTGGCCAACCCAATATAATATCCTAGCAATAAAACCTTGTCCTATTCTCCGTCGTCCCCTTCTCCTCCAGCCCCCAACCTTTCCCAGCATCAGAGTCTTTTCCAGTGAGTCAACTCGTCGCATGAGGTGGCCAAAGTATTGCAGTTTCAGCTTCAGCATCAGTCCCTCCAATGAACACCCAGGATTGATTTCCTTTAGAATGGACTGGTTGGATCTCCTTGCAGTATAAGGGACTCTCAAAAGTCTTCTCCATCACCACAGTTCAAAAGCATCGATTCTTCGGCGATCAGCTTTCTTCACAGTCCCGCTCTCACATCCATACATGACCACAGGAAAAACCATTGCCTTGACTAGACGGACCTTGGTGAAACTGCAGTACTTTGGTCACCTCATGCGACGAGTTGACTCACTGGAAAAGACTCTGATGCTGGGAAAGGTTGGGGGCAGGAGGAGAAGGGGACGACAGAGAATGAGATGGCTGGATGGCATCACCGACTCTGTGGACGTGAGTTTGAGTGAACTCCGGGAGTTGGTGATGGACAGGGAGGCCTGGCGTGCTGTGATTCATGGGGTCACGGAGAGTCGGACACAACTGAGCGACTGAACTGAACTGAACTGAATGTTAGTACATGTCCTTACTCTTCGTTTCAAAGAACATTAAAATGAATAAATTAAGGAAGAATTTTTTTTTTTTTGCAAGCACTGGTATATGACTACTTTAAATAACTTTATACATGTTGTTCAGTCACTAAGTCGTATCTGACTCTTTGCGACCCCATGGACTGCAGCATGCCAGGCTTCTCTGTCCTTCACTGTGTCCTGGTGTTTGTTCAAACTCACGTTCACTGAGTCAACGATGCCATCCAACCATCTTATCCTCTATCATCCCCTTCTTCTCCTGCACTCAATCTTTCCCAGCATCAGGGTCTTTTCTGTTGAGTCAGCTCTTCGCATCAGGTGGCCAAAGTATCAGAGCTTCAGCTTCAGCATCAGTCCTTCCAATGAATGAATATTCATTTCCTTTAGGATTGACTGGTTCGATCTCCCTTCAGTCCAAGGGACTCTCAAGAATCTTCTCCAGGACCACAATTAAAATTACACAGGTTAACTCATTTAATTCTCATAACTCCAAATTACAGATGAGGAAACCAAGATATAGGAGAAGTGAAGTGTCCTCACATAGTTAGAACAGGCAGAGCTCAGACTCCCAACCACAGCACCTAGCTCCCAGGTCCATCTGCCTAATCATTATACCATGTCACCTCCATTGTAGTTCTGATGATTTTTACTTTATTTAGGAAGTCCAACAGTTCCTTCAAAGTGTTCAAATGCTGACACCCGAGATTCTACCAAGGAATATCTGCTTTTGTCTGCTTTATATAATGGGGTTCTGTATGAAATTGTATTTTAAGGAGGTGCGTAAAGTGTGCTTTACAAAAGTTACTATTTTGGGATGCATCCAAAACCACTTTACAACCTTACAGTACGTTGGCATCAACATTGCAAGAGTTCATTTGCACCACAGATAGCTGTTTAGACATCGGATTAAATAAAGATTCTGACTGATGCTCAGATAGCCTTGGGGATGGAGAGCAGGGGAGGCATTCAAGATGCCTTTGTCTGAGGTGTTCTTTGTCCTTACGACTGTTTTTGTGACTTTTTATAGTGGGATATTTAAAGTCAGGCGAACTGAGGGAAGTTGGAAGACAGTTTTATTTACTGACTCTGAAGCCAAGTGTCAAGCACAAGGCATTGGGCCTGGACTGTGTCTCCAGATGAAGCTGACACAAGTTTCTGTGAAGATGAAACAAGTCAAGACACTGTACACTGAATCCTTTTAGGCCAGCTCTTTGATTTCCATTTTCCCTCGATTTCTTCTAGGTTTTTGGCATCCTTCCCAGGGTTTACTTTTTGGCTTATACAGAGTTTTCTTAATCCATTGCTTATGCGAATTCAAAGAAAATGCATTTGATGTTTGTGATGTACATTGAAATACTTAGATAAAATCAAGGTCCAGGCTCTAGTCAGGCTTCCCAGTAAGATTTTGCCTTAACATAAGACATTCTTTTAAATGACCAGACCTGAAGGTGGGTCATTTATCTTGTCATCGTCAATGCTGAGTCAGGTATACTATAGCTTTGTCTAACCGATTCTACAGAAAATGACTGTTAACTTTGCTCAGAAAAAAAAAACAAAACTGACTTCAGAATAACTCATTTTATAATTGCACATAAACAGAAGTATAACATATTTTCACAGATGTAATAAGTTTTCCTATTGTCAGAGTTTCTTAAATAAATCCTTGCTTTAACATACAGTATAAGACTAAACTATTTCTTTCATTTCATTAACATTTTTCTTAAAGTGCCTAATTTACTTTTGGATTGCAAGTTAATTTCTATTCCGATCAAGTTTACAACACACAAGGATTTTTAGCATTTGACTCAGTGCCATTTTGCCCAAGTTGGTACTTCAGAAGGAATATTATTAAAGAGGATCAGGTCAATTCTTGGAAATATTTCACCATGTCAGATGATAAAAACATATAATCTATAATTACAGGTGATGACTGCCTGATAAATTACAGCCATGGGAAGAATCAAAGTAATATACAATTAAAATCTGGATTGTAGAGAAGAAGAAAAGGTTACCCCAGAAAAGTATAAGTTCAATATTGTGTTTGTAAAATTTGTATTAATAATAAATAAGTTTGGAAATAACATGAGTAAAGACAATCAGGCAGCTGCTTTAAAGGAATGTTTATGAATTGTTGGAAAGGAAAGTAGAGCATCTTCTTTAACTTAAGGTAGCAGTATTTTGGGACTTCCCTGGCTGTCCAGTGGTTAAGACTCCATGCTTCCAATGCAGAGGTCACAAGTTCAATCCCCCATCAGGGAATTAGATCCCACATGCCACAACGGTGTGGCCAGAAAAATAATAAACAAACAAAAAACCAAAGTAACAATATTTCCTATCAGGTACAGAGGGGTAGGATATCAAGAAGCACCTGCATATATCTATACGCTTTAAACAAAGCACAGCTATTGCAAAAGTTGAAGCACCAAGACGTGTAATTTCTCCTCTCACATTTACTGTTCTTCAGTGAATACAACTTGCCGCTGGCAGAGAAAGAACATGCCAGAAACATGTTGGTTAAGCTGCAAAACAACTTTAAAAAATCTCAAATACAGTGGTTACAGTAATCATCTGATCAACAATTTTGTCGACAGTATTCTTAGCCTACGTAGCTTGTTATGGCAACTGCTACAATTAGAATGGCATCAAAATAATAGCTATCTATTTGTAGAAATTCCATAATGATGTTCTAACGACTGGAAGATGATAACAGCCCTCTTGGCTCTTATCTGAGATAGATCACAATACATGCTGATAACCCAGTTCAACATTCTTGGTTTTTTTTTTCTGCATTATGAATTCAAATACTCAGATAGAGCAGACTGTGAGCTCTCTGACACTACTGGCAGATAAAGGCTTAAGCCAAAGAAAATTCTCCAGATAATCAATGTATAATTCTTTAAGACCTTATACTGTCTGTTGTAAAATTACATTCATTGTGATTAAAATTTTTCTACAATGCATTCTATATTTTTATGACTTTTGTTTGGTATTATACTATCTCACAATACAGTGAGACCTTTGAAAACTACTTATTTGGGGTAAAACCATTTAGGTCAGATTTTGAGGGTTTGGGGGGATTAAAATATCATAATTAAAATAGTTGATAGTAATACTAACTGAATCATTCAGAAAATATTAAAGTATATGTGGTCTTATGTGTGTTAGTCACTCAGTTGTGTCTGACTCTTAGCAATCCCATAGACAGTAGCTCGCCTGGATCCTCTGTCTGTGGAAGTCTCCAGGCAAGAATGCTGGAGTAAATTGCGATTCCCTTATCCAGGAGATCTTCCCAACCCAGGGATCAAACACTGGTCTCCTGCACTGCAGGCAGATTCTTTACCATCCGCACTACTAGGGAAGTCCATGGGGTGGCAAAGAGTTGGACACGACTGAGTGATTAAGCATACACACCCTTGGTATAATAGTCATAAAATATGCCATGCATATGGGAAAATCAAATGTATTTTATTAGTATTAATTAGTTTTATTAGTCTTTTACATTGTTTTTCTTTCTTCTGTCTTTCTCTGCTGGTAGATAATCAGTGATGCCAACCCACTACTGACGTGTGTTAGTCGCTCAGTTGTGTCCAACTCTTTGTGACCCCTTAGCCCATAGCCTGCCAGGCTCCTCTGCCCATGGGATTTTCCAGTCAAGAATACTAGAGTAAGTAGCCATCCCTTCTCCAGGGGATATTGCTGACCTAGAAATCGAACCCCTGTCTCCTGCATTGCAGACAGATTCTTCACTGTCTGCTGCTGCTAAGTCGCTTCAGTCGTGTCCGACTCTGTGCGACCCTGTAGACCGAAGCCCACCAGGCTCCCCCATCCCTGGGATTCTCCAGGCAAGAACACTGGAGTGAGTTGCCATTTCCTTCTCCTATGCATGAAAGTGAAAAGTGAAAGTGAAGTGGCTCAGTCATGTCTGACTCTTCGTGACCCCATGGAGGAATATAAGGGGAGCATCCATCATTTCTAATCCTTAGCTTCTATACTTCTATGAAATAGAAAATAAGATAATTGAAATGACTCTATCGTCTCTTGGCCTAAGTCTTTACTATGGAGCAAAATCATACAAACCACAGAACACTAAGTTTGCTTCCATTCTCAGTCACTTTTTGTTACTTCTAGGTTTTTAGGAAATGTTCCAGGAGACTGAGGTGAGAGAAAACCTGAGCCTCAACTATTAATTCAGGCTATGGCAGTGTTTCTACTTCAGATGGGATGCTATCTACATCATTGAAGAGACACTGGACATATGCTTGAAAATATATCTAAAAATATTGATTCTTAGAAGCAGAAATATATAGATTGGCATGCTTATAAGTGAGTTCAAGTGTCAAGATGAGAACCAAAATCTTCTCAAGGGGCTGTCTAAGTAATTGAGTATCCAGACCAAATTTTCCAGTTTCCTTCCATATGAAAGAAGTAAAAATGCTTTTGAGATGGAATAAAAACTTTTTCTTGCAAGACAAACTATAGTATGATTCTCAAAACAGGTAAATTGTACCGAAGTGTGGCTGTTGCTGGTGGTTTAGTTGCTAAGTCGTATCTGACTCTTTGCAAACCCATGGACTGTAGCCTGCCAGGTTCCTCTGTCCGTGGAATTTCCCAGGCAAGAATACTGGAGTGGGTTGTCATTTCTTCCTCCAGGATATCTTTCCAACCCAGGGATCAAACCTGTATCTCCTGTTTTGGCAGGCAGATTCTTTACCACTGAGCCATCAGGGAAGCATGATTCTCAAAATACATGACCTGTGCCAAAGTATAACATGCAACAAAACAATCTAAATTCAGAAGTTGGAACAGCAGCTCTTTGAGATTCATGTTTTCCAAGACAAGACCACAGACAAATTCTGGTTGTCTCTTCTGTTCCAAAGATAAGGCCACCATCTTCCCTACACCCTTGAAACTCACTCAGTTTACAAATTCTAACCTTCCAGAACCATGCCACTCATAGTTATGACTTAACCCCAGTCTCAAATCTCAGGGATACCTTTCTAAATTTGCCTTTGGAGATGCAGTAAGACTCCAAGTATGCTTCTTGGTCATAAGGTTTCATAACTGAGGTTTCTATGATCAACAAATTATTCTGGGAACCTCTAGGGCTTTTGATTTTTCACTTATTTATCTAATTCTCCAACTCTCTTGCATGAAATAAAAACTGGGAAATAACTGTCAGATTTGACCATCTAGAGCTCATAAATGACCTTAAAAACACTTTTATTGAAGTCATGGGAAAGTGGTATAATTGTAATGGGCTTAAGAGAGAAGGAGAGGTGGGGAAGTAGGGGCAGTGAGAATAAATTACTCCCAGAAATTTGGCTATAAAATGAGGCAGAAAAATAGAACTGAAACTGGAGGAGATGGGATTTACAGAACGTTAGTATGACTGTGTGCGTACATACTAAATCATGTCTGACTCTGCAATCCCAAGGACTGTAGCCCACCAGGCTCCTCTGTCCATGGAATTTCCCAAGCAAAAATACTGGAGTGGGTGCCATTTTCTCTTCCAGGGGATGGTCCCAATCCAGAGATCGAACCTGCATCTCCCGTATTTCCTGCATTCCAAGAGGATACTTTACTCACTGAGTCATCAGGGAAGCCCAGGACAACAGCAGGAACATTTTAATAATGAGAAAACAATAATGCAAGGGAGAAAGGAAAGAATTTCAGGAGTGAAATACTTGAGTATTTGAGAGAAAATGGGGTCAACTCTCTAAATTGAGGAGTTGAACTTTACATAGGAGTATGAATTGTTACTGCAAAGTATGGCTGCAAATATAAATAGCTTGGTAACTCTGTGGTTAGATAAGAAGATTCTCTTTTATTTTTCTTTCCTGGCTTGTCAGAAAAATGTGCAAGTGAGAAAAGGAATAATGAAGGGAAAATAAAAACAGAATGATGTAGTGGGTCCCAAGTTAGAAGTTTAGGTTCAAGAATCTCCTCTAACACTCAGTAGCTGCATGATCATTTCATCTTTCTAAATTTGGATTCTTTTCTCCCATAAAATGGAAATAATATTTATTTCCATCCTAACTACCCTAGCATTGTGGTACACTAAACGTTTGCAATATTTTGTACATTTTTTTAAGGTTTTTTTGAAATTAAAAAGAAAGTTTTTGGAGCATAAACTTCCCAGGTGGTCCTAGAGGCAAAGCCCACCTATCATTGCAGGAGTCGCTTTACAATGCTGTGTTAATTTCTACTGAACAGCAAAGTGTATCAGCTATACGAATACATATATCCCCTCTTTTTGGACTTCCTTCCCATTTGGGTCACCACAGAGCATTGAGTTGGGTTCCCTGTGCTATACAGTAGGTTCTCATTAGTTATCTGTTTTATACATAGCACTGGGCTTTCCAAGTCATACCAGTGGTAAAGAATCTGCCTGCCAATGTAAGAGATGTGGATTTGATCTCTTGGGAGGATCCCCTGGAGAAGGAAATGGCAAGTCACTCCTATATTCTTGCCTGGAAAATTCCTTGGACAGAGGAGCCTGGTGGGCTACAGTCTACAGGGTCACAAAGAGTTGGACACAACTGAGCAACTGAGCATGCGCGCGCACACACACACACAGTATCAATAATATGTGCATATCAATCCCAATCTCCCAATTCATTTTACCCCGTCTTATCCCATTTGGTCTCCAGAGTTTGTTCTCTACATCTGTGTCTCTATTTCTGCTTTGAAAGTAAGCTTGCCTATACCAGTTTTTTGGGTTTTTTTTTCAAATTCCACATATATGCATATATCTTCTTCTATTTTACTTACCACCTGGCCTTCTAGCAGCATTATCATCTCTAACTCCCTGAACACCCTACATTCTTTGAGAGATAATATTATATACAGATTATGCCTTTTTTATTTAAATCCTGAGCTGTACCTAATAAATTCATCATTGATGTCTAACAGCTTTGATTAATTCATGGTAGCAAAACTTGTTATACAACTGAAGCTAATATGCTATTGTAAATCAATTATACTTCAATTAAAAAAACATATAATGCTTACTACATGTCAGGCACTGTTGAAAGCACTTTCCATATATTAACATATTCAAGCCTCAAAATAAATCTTTTAAGTAGAAATTATGAGCATCTTGACTTTAAAGAAGAGAAAAGCGAGGTACAAGGAGCAGCAGAGCTCGCGTTAGAACTGGGGAATCTGACTCCAAAAGCTGAGTTTTACCATCTCCACTGCACTGCCTTCTTGTAAACTCAGTTAATTTCTGTGTTGTGGATGAAGAAATTCATGCTGTATGGCTTTGCACTTTTGTGGCAAACTCTGAGTGGGTCTAGCACAGGCTTGAGAATGAATAACATTTGACAGACTGTGTTGACAAATAGCTTAAAGAGTACTCAGAAGATGAGCTCAAAGTAGGCTGTAATTACATAGCAGTCATTTCTAATCGGTCAACTGGCAAAGTTTTTTCATAGCCTAAATATTTTTGGTGGCGGAGAAGCAAGAATCATTAAATAATAATAGTTGAACTGATAATTCATTGAGACTCTGCTATGTGGCAGGCACTAATCTAAGTGGTTAATATATATTATCTCATTCATTTCTCACAAAGACCCGATAGTACTGATTTTTCCCATTTTAGAATAAGGGCAGCTGGTACCTGGCAGAGCATAAGTTACAGTACAGGTGTCTTAGTCCAAATTGTAGGTTGTGAATTTCTTTAGCACACTGCGTGGGGGTAGATGATCTGGAGCTGGCATGTCAGGTGTGAAGGAAGGTCAAAAAGACAGACAAATGTACAGTCCTCCAAGAACATTATGCATGGCATTACTTTCACCCAGTTTCTTATCATTAAAAGTAAAAATAATAGTAGTTCCCATCTCATCAGGTGGTCATGGGACATCCCTGAGTTGAAATTTAGTTATATGAAGTTCAAACTACAAATGAGAAATTATGGTTGTTGTATGTTAGAAGATATATGTGTATTGTTGTTATTATGATTATTGTCACTAAGTACATGAATATTGGGCTTCCCTGGTGGCTCAGACGGTAAAGAATCTGCCTGCAATGCAGGAGACCTGAATTTGATCCCTGGGTTGGGAAGATCCCCTGGAGAAGATCATGGTTACCCACTTCAGTATTCTTGCCTGGAGAATTCCATGGACAGAGGAGACAGGAAGGCTACAGTCCATGAGGTCGATCAGACATGATTGAGCAACTAACACTTTCCCTTTTCATGTGAATATTAAAGTTACTGGGATTATAGTTTAGGAAAAAGAAGAAAAGTAGAAAAGTGGTATCTGGATACATTTCTTTCAAGATAGCTGGTTCAGTTCAGTTCAGTTCAGTCGCTCAGTCGTGTCCGACTCTCCGCGACCCCACGAATCACAGCACGCCAGGCCTCCCTGTCCATCACCAACTCCCGGAGTACACTCAAACTCATGTCCACAGAGTCGGTGATGCCATCCAGCCATCTCATTCTCGGTCGTCCCCTTCTCCTCCCGCCCCCAACCTTTCCCAGCATCAGAGTCTTTTCCAGTGAGTCAACTCGTCACATGAGGTGGCCAAAGTATTGCAGTTTCAGCTTTAGCATCAGTCCCTCCAATGAACATCCAGGATTGATATCCCTTAGAATGGACTGGTTGGATCTCCTTGCAGTATAAGGGACTCTCAAGAGTCTTCTCCAATACCACAGTTCAAAAGCATCGATTCTTCGGCGATCAGCCTTCTTCACAGTCCAACTCTCACATCCATACATGACCATGAGAAAAACCATTGCCTTGACTAGACGGACCTTGGTTGGCAAAGTAACGTCTCTGCTTTTTAATATACTATCCAGGTTGGTCATAACTTTCCTTCCAAGGAGCAAGCGTCTTTTAATTTCATGGCTGCAATCAGCATCTGCAGTGATTTTGGAGCCCAAAAAAATAAAGTCTGACACTGTTTCCACTGTTTTTCCATCTATTTCCCATGAAGTGATGGGACCAGATGCCATGATCTTTGTTTTCTGAATGTTGAGCTTCAAGCCAACCTTTTCACTCTCCTCTTTCACTTTCTTCAAGAGGCTTTTGAGTTCCTCTTCACTTTCTGCCATAAGGGTAGTGTCATCTGCATATCTGAGGTTATTGATATTTCTCCCAGCAATCTTGATTCCAGCTTGTGCTTCTTCCAGCCCAGCGTTCCTCATGATGTACTCTGCATAGAAGTTAAATAAGCAAGGTGACAATATACAACCTTGACGTACACCTTTTCCTATTTGGAACCAGTCTGTTGTTCCATGTCCAGTTCTAACCGTTGCTTTCTGACCTGCATACAGGTTTCTCAAGAGGCAGGTCAGGTGGTCTGGGATTCCCATCTCTTTCAGAATGTTCCATAGTTTATTGTGATCCACACAGTCAAAGGCTTTGGCATAGTCAATGAAGCAGAAATAGATGTTTTTCTGAAACTCTCTTGCTTTCTCCATGATCCAGCGGATGTTGGCAATTTGATCTCTGGTGCCTCTGCCTTTTCTAAAACCTGCTTGAACATCTGGGAGTTCACGTTTTACATACTGCTGAAGCCTGGCTTGGAGAATTTTGAGCATGACTTTACTAGCGTGTGAGATGAGTGCAATTGTGCGGTAGTTTGAGCATTCTTTGGCATTGCCTTTCTTTGGGATTGGAATGAAGACTGACCTCTTCCAGTCCTGTGGCCACTGCTGAGTTTTCCAAATTTGCTGGCATATTGAGTGCAGCACTTTCACAGCATCATCTTTCAAGACTTGAAATAGCTCAACTGGAATTCCATCACCTCCACTAGCTTTGTTCGTAGTGATGCTTTCTAAGGCCCACTTGACTTCACATTCCAAGATGTCTGGCTCTAGGTCAGTGATTATGTTATCGTGACTATCTTGGTCGTGAAGATCTTTTTTGTACAGTTCTTCTGTGTATTCCTGCCACCTCTTCTTAGTATCTTCTGCTTCTGTTAGGTCCATACCATTTCTGTCCTTTATCGAAATGGCTGTCTGAGGAGGCCTTACAAATAGCTGTGAAAAGAAGAGAGGCGAAAAGCAAAGGAGAAAAGGAAAGATATAAGCATCTGAATGCAGAGTTCCAAAGAATAGCAAGGAGAGATAAGAAAGCCTTCCTCAGTGATCAATGCAAAGAAATAGAGGAAAACAACAGAATAGGAAAAACAAGAGATCTCTTCAAGAAAATTAGAGATTCCAAGGGAACATTTCATGCAAGATAGCTGGATGTGAAGTAAAAAATCTAAGCCTATTCACTTTCCCAAAGCTATTTGAACCATGCAGTTATATCAGGTATTTAGAATTGGCTTATTCCTGTTGAAGAACAAGTCCTTCAATTATCATAAATATTTTTAATAGATTTTTAATCTGCAATTTTATTTATACTCACATCTCTCAGCATTGTTATATACCCTAAGGATAAAGAATAATATTGTTAAATCTCATAGCTTGTCTCATTCTACAAGACTATCTTATGTTGTTATATTTGTTGTTGTTTAGTCTCTAAGTCGTGTCTGACTCTTTTGGGACCCCATGGACTATACCCTGCCAGGTTCCACTGTCCATGGGATTTTCCAGGCAAGAATGCTAGAGTGGGTTGCCATTTCCTTCTCCAGGGCAATCTTGATCAAGGGATCAAACCCACGTCTCATTATGTCTCCTGAATTGGTAGGTGGATTCTTTACCACTGAGCCGCTTGGTAAGCCCCATGTTGTTATACTGCAAGTATTTTTGTTCTCATAATGTTTAAACATAAAGTATTTTATCTTTATTAGCTATAGAATACTCCCTCCTGGGTGTTCATTGGAAGGACTGAAACTCCAATACTTTGGCCACCTCATGCGAAGAGTTGACTCACTGGAAAAGACTTTGATGCTGGGAGGGATTAGGGGCAGGAGGATAAGGGGACAACAGAGAATGACATGGCTGGATGGCATCACCGATTTGATGGACATGAGTTTGAGTGAACTCCGGGAGTTGGTGATGGACAGGGAGGCCTGGCGTGCTGTGATTCATGGGTTTGCAAAGAATTGGACATGACTGAGCGACTGAACTGAACTGAATTGAACTGAACTGGACTGATAGAATACTCCCTACAAACTTCACCAGTACACTGCAGTTTAAGGTTTGTGACATTAAGAAAAATATGACAAGTTGTGAAACTGGACACAAAATGAATCTAAGTATGGAAAGTCAGTGTTCTTTTCGACAGTGTAACCAACATCCAAACTGCTAAATAAGCACTCTGGCTGTTTAGGGGAGCCAGAGGGGAACCTCATGGAGGGGAACCTCATCTCAGATGATCAGCATGCCACTCACTGGCTTTTCTGTACAGTTTTAACTGATATTCCATTCATTTCTAATTGTGGAAAAAAATAAGTGGAGGAAACGATTGTGTTTTCAATCCTAGAACTGAGAGCAGGCAATAACATTTGAAAGTATTTGGTTACAGGGGTTAGCAGGCTCTCTTCCCCCGGTCACTCAAGTGACCTTGGCTGACGGAGGGTCCAACTTGATCCATACTTCCAAAATGACCATGGCAGCAAACAAGAACCATTGTGCACAGGCTTTCAGAAATATGGCATGGCAACTCTGCTCTTGTTTCATTGGTGAAAACAATAATATCTTGAAGTGAGAAAGTACACGACTATCATGTTCCTGGCTGGAGAAGAATCAGAGTATTTCTGTCTCTTTAAAGACTCTAACACCAGGTTTATAACCTAGTCCCAAGCTAAGAAGCTGGAGCTCTGTCCCATTTGGACTCAAACATGTCTTTTCCTGATGCTGCTGACTAGAAAAGCAAGGAAAGGTGACAGTCAGTAACTGTATCACCCAAACATTATTTTCTTCATTGAAAGTATCTTAGAATAGTATTCTTTTATTTATCATAGCTAATGTGTTGTTCAGTTCAGTTCAGTTCAGTCGCTCAGTCGTGTCTGACTCTCCGCGACCCCATGAATCACAGCACGCCAGGCCTCCCTGTCCATCACCAACTCCCGGAGTTCACTCAAACTCATGTCCATTGAGTCGGTGATGCCATCCAGACATCTCATCTTCTGTCGTCCCCTTCTCCTCCCACCCCTAATCCCTCCCAGAATCAGAGTCTTTTCCAGTGAGTCAACTCGTCGCATGAGGTGGCCATGTTAGGCAGTGTTTTAAAACTGCAGATTCAGCAATAGATACAAGTGAATCTCTAACAACAACAAAGACTGAATCTTTGCCTTGCAAGCTTGGAACCTGGTAGGGAGGACCGAGATTTAACAAATGATTAAGATTTGAACTCAAATATTGCAGGCAATTAAAGTCTGGTCTGTTGGCTATCATTCTCAGTCTCTTTTCCCCCAACCCCTCCAGTTTTCTTCTTCTATAATACCTAGTTATTATAGAATAATTAGAATAAATATTCTTATAATATCTAATTTCTCCTAAGCAGCTGTAGGAGAGAACACTCTTCTAAATTTTTTGTATTACATCTACAGTTCAGTAGACAGAATGTAAACTTGAGGTTGTGCCCACGCAAAAATTGAAATACTCCTTTTTTTTCTTACTTTCTACCACATGGCCAATTTTATCATGGGAATGTTTTGAATAAAACCCTTCTGGATAAAAGTGTGACAGTTCTAGCTGAAACTATTTCTATTCATTTACAGTTTGTCTGTAAAGGACAAAATCCGGTGTGAAGATTATCTAGTTTGTTTGATGTGAATATCCAGTGAAGTTCATTTGAGTTCTCGGACAAAGATATGTTTTTTACCTGCATCCCCCAACTTGATTTTCTGCACCAAACCTATAATATAAATGAGGAAATCTCTTCGGTTTATGCTAGATGTCCATGCAGTCAGAACTTTATTTAATTCACCAGCTACTGTGGTCAAAGAATGTTGTTCCCAAGAAGAAACAAAACAGACACTCCATCCACATCCTTCAGACATTACCCTGCTGACTTGCCTTCTCAGAGAATGTGCTATTAATATTCATAGTGAGATGAAATTATTCAGTGTTGGTGGTCTGCATTCCCCTACCAGCTTTCTCTTCTGAGTTAGAAACAATTTAGTCCTTTCTGATTCTGTTTGTTTTCTCCCCACACCATCCACATGTGCTGTGTGGTGTAATGTTCTAAGCCTGCCAATGTTTTATTTCAAAAGGCAAATCAGGCTTAGCCCAAAAGTTTTTTTTAAAAAAGCAAAAGAACTAGAGGCATGGCAGAGGCTTTGACATTCTGATTAGACAGCAGTTAGCAAGTCCCAGACTTTCCCATGTTTATCATCTCTAGGGTCCCTCCTCTTTGCTCCACTGGCTTGTCAGTCTGCACTCAGGGTCTGATCTGTCTCTTCACTATTTTCTTCACCTTCATCATCTCTCTGACCAGAGGATAGAAAAAATGCCATGAAATAAGTTTCTCTGAAAATCAGATTGTCATGGGCACCTAGAAGTATTGGATAAATCTACACAATAGCATTCCTGCCATTCTCATTTCAGAGGGCACGTTCATAAAACACACCTTAACCACCTTTCCAGCTGTGTCACTGTTGAATGTCCCTGAGTGACCTTGGCACAATGCCCTGCTTGTGATATTCTAAATGAGTATAAATGTTGATGGAATTGGGGAATTAGGAAGAGTAGGATATGGTAGGGAAGAGAGCCCAAGAAAACACCATCAATACTGACCCGATGGAGCCTATTCCATGAGCCAGATGTTCAATAAGTCACTTAAACAGTTTGACAGAAACACTAAGAACTGGGTGTTCAGTATATATCCCTTGATCTTCCCCCTTAGCCAGCATCAATAAACTTCATGCTGACTCTCTTCCACTACCAGCAGTAACTTGTTGGCAGTATATTCACAGACTGCAGAAATGGAAAGACCTTCTTTCTCTTAGGTAAGTCTAGAAGAAGAAAAAGTCGCTTATTGGTCTACTTAACGCTTGCTTAGAAACACAGAAGTGCACTGAATAATTATCCTGCATAAATACTTGTGGGCTTCCCTGGTGGCTCCCACAGTAAAGAACCTGCCTGCTATACAGGAGATCCGGATTTGATGCCTGGGTCAGGAAGAACCTCTGGAGAAGAGAATGGTAACCCACTCCAGTATTCTTGCCTGGAAAATCCCAAGGACAGAGGAGCCTGGTGGGTTATACTCCATGGGGTCACAAAGAGTCTGACATGAATGAAGCGACTTAACATGTAGCACATGAATACTTGTGTTATTATTATATGATTTTTTTTAATTGTTAAATGAACTTTATGTGGATTCACAGAGTTGGAAAAGAATAATGCATTGCTGATGGATTGACAACAAGGTAGAGGGTGATGAAAATGTAAGGAACGCCACTGAACTGTTCCCAGGTGAAGCAGACAAAGGTAATTTTTAAAACAAAATTTCAAGTCTCTGGAAATTGTCCTAAGAACAAACAGGAACTGAAGAAATCTCTACTCGAGGCAACCTATGAAGAGTTGTGTAAGAAAGGCACATCTGTGATATTTGAACCAAGACTCTCCCTCCCCACACCCAGCTCAGCAACAGGGACAGTCCATTGGAAGTGGACTTAGGCATTGCTGCCACCAAGAACATGGCCTCCCTGTCCTCATCTCCCAGCTCCCCATCAGAGGGTTATCTTCTGGGGAACAGAGGGGTATCAGCACTTCTCATCTTGCCCCCAGCTGCCTGTGGCCCTGTGTAGAGCAGTTAAGAACTGGGGGCTCTTCTCTTCCACTTTGTGGAACAGAGGCTCTGCCTTGGGTGCAGTATAGTGACAATACGGGACCCCAGATTACTGTTGCCCCAGCTTACACGGTTTTATACCAGAAAAGGCAACCCAGAGAACATAGTATGCTTCTTGTGACCTTTATGATTGAGAATTCTCATTTAAAAATCTATTCTTGTTGAGTAGTGTTATCTAGAGCCCAGTCATTATACTTTGCAATACCAAGTTTTTAAAGCTATATTTTAAAAAATGAGGTTGAGTCCATATATATAACATGTTCCTCCTTTTCTATGTGTAACAATAAGTTATCACAGTCACTCCACGTGGCTTTCAGAAGCCTAAAAAATATTCTCTGTATTTATTTATCTTCATTTGTGTGAGAAAAATCATCCAAGGTAAGCTCACAATTAATCAAATCTCTCCTTTTGGTGGAGTGATCTTTCCAAATGATGTCCACATTAAAAAAAAATCTATTTATTTTAATTGGAGGCTAATTACTTTACAATATTGTAGTGGTTTTTGCCATACATTGACGTGAATCCGCCATGGGTTTACATGTGTTCCCTATCCTGAACCCCCCTCCCCCCTCCCTCCCCATCCCATCCCTCTGGGTCATCCCAGTGCACCAGCCCTGAGTGCCCTGTCTCGTGCATCGAACCTGGACTGGCAATCTGTTTCACATATGAAAATATACATGTTTCAATGCTATTCTCTCAGATCATCCCACCCTCACCTTCTCCCACAGAGTCCAAAAGACTGTTCTATACATCTGTGTCTCTTTTTCTGTCCTGTATACAGGGTTATTATTACCATCTTTCTAAATTTCACATATATGCATTAGTATACTGTATTGGTGTTTTTCTTTTTGACTTACTTCACTCTGTATAATAGGCTCCAGTTTCATCCACCTCATTAGAACTGACTCAAATGTATTCTTTTTAATTGCTGAGTAATACTCCATTGTGTATATGTACCACATTTCTTGATGTCCACATTTCTGAAAGACCGCAAGACACCTGATACACCTGTTCTGAGTCAATTCTGAACCAAGATGCATCACTCAAACTTTTCACTTGGATCACTTCCATCACAATATTGTGCCCAGTTCCCTTCCCCAGCAAATCTTTCCTTTTTGAATTCTTCTAGATGTTGAAATTTTGATGTAAAATCTCAGATTCCATGGAATCTATTCTGAGATTCCATGAACAGGTATTTTTCCCTTAAACACAGGATTTTTGGAAGCTTGGTGACTCTAGACCTTCCTTCTGTTTATCATCTGTTGTCTTGTTGTATTGTTCTGCCAAATTGTTGAGAACTTTTCTTCTTCCCCAAATCTGAAATCTTAACTGATTCTGGATACATTCATATTGTAACCATCCCTTGCCTCAGTCCTGCTACCACTAGATCCAAGTCTCAAATGATCATAAAATATAAGAGCTGATAGGAATCAGGAGTCACATGATGCAATTGCAATAACCATGGAGAATATTCTCAAGGTTTAGAAAGAAATATTTCTATTACACAATATCTTAGGAACTTCTTAGTGAAAACACAAAATCGTATGCTTCTAAATCAGAGGAATTTCCCCACTTCTCGGTCCAAAGAGATATTGAAAACATGTCTCAGAAAAAAGATAAGGAAGAGTAGGTTATCCCACCAAAATCTTCCTCTCTTGTTCATCCTAACTGCTTGCTTCTGACACCTGCTTTTTGATACCAATCACTGTCCCAGGGGCAGCTGTCAACTTCAGAGATTTCCTTTAATCCAAAGTCCAGCCAAGAGCTGACCTCATCATTGCCCTCTTTTTAAAGCACCAGTGAAATGAACTATTGTTTCACATTTCTGATCTGAGCTGTTGTTGTTGTTCAGCCTGTGACCCCATGCACTACAGCACACCAGGCTTCCCTGTCCCTCACCATCTCCCAGAGTACGCTCAGATTCATGTCCATCGAATCAGTGATGGCATCTAAGAATCTCGTCCTGTGTCGCCCCCTTCTCCTCTTGCCTTCAATCTTTCCAAGTATCAGGGTCTTTTCCAATGACTTGGCTCTTCGCATCAGTATTGGAGCTTCAGCTTAAGCATCAGTCCTTCCAATGAATATTCAGGACTGATTTCCTTTAGGATCAACTGGTTTGATCTCCTTGCTGTCCAGTGGACTCTCAAGAGTCTTCTCCAGCACCACAATTTGAAAGCATCAGTTCTTTGGCACTCAGTCTTCTTTATGGTCCAACTCTCACATCCTTACATGACTACTGGAAAAACCATAGCTGAACTGTGCTGCTGCTGCTGCTGCTAAGTCGCTTCAGTCATGTCCGACTCTATGTGACCCCATAGATGGAAGCCCACCAGGCTCCCGTCCCTAGGATTCTCCAGGCAAGAACACTGGAGTGGGTTGCCATTTCCTTCTCCAAAGCATGAAAGTGAAAAGTGAAAGTGAAGTCGCTCAGTCGTGTCTGACTCTTAGTGACCCCATGGATTGCAGCCTACCAGGCTCCTCCATCCTTGGGATTTTCCAGCAAGAGTACTGGAGTGGTGTGCCATTGCCTTCTCCGAGCTGAACTGTAAATCATAACAAATGACTAGCCAGAGAGGGAGTGCTCTCTGAACTCATCTTTGACTTCCATGTCTCTGATTCCCTTTTCCTCATACATTGTCCTCTAGATGCCTTGCTTGTCTTCCTTTTCTTCAAATATTCCGAGATTTTTCCTGGCTCACAGCCTTTGTTTTCATTCTTCCTGTTCCTGGCACTCAGTATCTGTACCCTACTCATCATACAGGCTCAAATTCCCACCTTAAAGAGGTCTTTTCAGACCACCATCCAACATAATTTTCTACCCAGCTCACTAACACCTGATTTCACTTCCTACTGTGATTTTCTCCATAAGATTCATAACTTCAAAAATAATTTTAGGCTTATATTTACTTGAATATTTCTATCCATCCCAATAAGAAAATAAGTTCAATGAACGCAAGAATCATACCTGCCTTGTTCAACATGCAATGCTGGTGCTAAAATAGTGTTTGATATGAAGTTAAATACTCAATAAATGTTAGCAGAAGGAATTTACAGCTACTTCCACAGACAGGACCATGAATAAGCATGTCTTTTTAACTTTTTAAAATGCCATTGAGTTTTTTTTTTTTTCTAAAGTAATATATAAATCATATGTGTGTATGCTCAGTCCCTTCAGTTCAATTCTTTGCAACCTCATGGACTGCAGCATGCTAGGCTCCTCTGTCCATGGGATTATCCAGGCAAAAATACTGGAGTGGATTGCCATTTCCTTCTCTAAGGGATCTTGATCTTCCCAACTCAGGGACTGAACCCATGTCTCCTGCATTGCAGGCAGATTCTTTACCCACTGAGCCAACTGGAAAGCCCATATAAATCATACATGTTTATATATACATAAATCACATGTTCTTTATAGTTTCTGCTATGAAAAAGTACTCGATTTCCATGCTTATTTTTTTCATTTGTGTTTACTTTCTTTTTCACTTATTCTTCTCCAAATGGAGCAGATTTCTTTCAATGAGGCTGTCCATGCTTACTCTGTGATATTTTAAGCCCTCATTGTTTCATTTAGGGTTTTTTTTTTTCCTCCCTAAATCAATAGACTAGTTGCTTGATCCAATACCAATAATGTCAGCTGTGACTTCCTTTTCTATTTGAGCTCCTCAATGGACACCAGATGCATGACAGTAATGTAAATGTTACAGCCAGAGCTCAGAATGTTGATTTAATCGAATTTCTTTCCAGACTATGTACTGAGAGGCTACACTTGCAGATGTAACTGTTAGTGTCTCCTACACAAAGAGGTGGGGTTCTATCTAAGATCCTGTGAACTAGACATCCTGTGACGAATTGTTAATTGATGATTTGGTCTCAGCTGAATTATTAACTTGTTCTTTTGGAGTCTGGGAAAGAGCAGACTACAAGCACGTGAAGATTTCCTAGGCTTAGCAACATAGACCGGAGCTGGTGGTTCAGAATAGGATGGAATCACTGAGAAAAGGGGAGCAAACTGCTCATTATTACCTCTCCTAAAAGACTGCTATTTTCCAAGCTTCATAAAGTAAAATCAGCGCCCATTTATTTTTGACACCTTCTGATCTATTGATTTTGGTGTTGGCCATCTGGTGATGTTTATGTGTAGAGTCTTCTCTTGTGCTGTTGGAAGAGAGTCTTTGCTATAACAAGTGCATTCTTTTGGGAAAGCTCTATTAGCCTTTGCTCTGCTTCATTTGGTACTCCAAGGCCAAATTTGCCTGTTACCCCAGGTGTTTCTTGACTTCCTACTTTTGCATTCCAGTCCCCTGTAATGAAAAGGACATATTTTTTGTGTGTTAGTTCTAGAAGGTCTTGTAGGTCTTCATAGAACCGTTCAACTTCAGCTTCTTCAGCATTACTGGTCAGGACATAGACTTGGATTATGTGATACTGAATGGTTTGCCTTGGAACGGACAGAGATCATTCTGTTATTTTTGAGATTGCATCCAAGAACTGCATTTTGGACTCTTTTGTTGACCATGATGGTTACTCCATTTCTTCTAAGGGATTCCTGCCCACAGTAGCAGATATAATGGTCATCTGAGTTAAATTCACCCATTTCAGTCTATTTTAGTTCACCGATTCCTAAAATGTCTAAGCCATTGACTGTGTGGATCACAAAAAACTGTAGAAAATTCTGAATGAGATGGGAATGTCAGACCATCTGACCTACCTCTTGAGAAAATTGTATGCATGTCAGGAAGAAACAGATAGAACTGGACATGAAACAACAGGGAAGGAGTACATCAAGGCTGTATACTGTCACCCTGCTTATTTAACTTATACGCAGAGTACATCATGAGAAATGCTGGGCTGGAAGAAGCACAAGCTGGAATCAAGATTTCCAGGAGAAATATCAATAACCTCAGATATTCAGATGACACCACCCTTATGGCAGAAAGAGAAGAAGAACTAAAGAGCCTCTTGATGAAAGTGAAAGAGGAGAGTGACAAAGTTGGCTTAAAGCTCAACATTCAGAAGACTAAGATCATGGCATCTGGTGCCATTACTTCATGGCAAATAGATGGGGAAATAGTGGAAACGGTGAGAGACTTTATTTTTGGGGGCTCCAAAATCACTGCAGATGGTGATTGCAGCCATGAAATTAAAAGACTCTTACTCCTTGGAAGAAAAGTTATGACCAACCTAGACAGCATATTAAAAGCAGAGACATTACTTTGTCAACAAAGGTCTGTCTAGTCAAGGCTATGGTTTTTCCCATAGTCATGTATGGATGTGAAAGTTGGACTATAAAGAAAGCTGAGCACTGAAGAACTGATCCTTTTGAACTGTGGTGTTGGAGATGACTTTTGAGTGTCCCTTCGACAGCAAGAAGATCCAACCAGTCCATCCTAAAAGAGATCAGTCCTGGGTGTTCATTGGAAGGACTGATGTTGAAGCTGAAACTCCATTACTTTGGCCACCTGATGCGAAGAGCTGACTTGTTGGAAAAGACCCTGATGCTGGGAAAGATTGAGGGCAGGAGGAGAAGGGACAACAGAGGATGAGATGTTTGGATGGCATCATCGACTTAATGGACATGAGTTTGGGTAAACTCCAGAAGTTGGTGATGGACAGGGGGGCCTGGCGTGCTGTGGTTCTTGGGGTCACAAAGAGTCAAACACGACTGAGTGGCTGAAATGAACTGAACTGAACTAATCACGTGAACTCATATTTAAACTAAGCCATGTATAGGTACCAAATGGGAGAAATCGTATCATATAGCTGATAAAGTGTTAATATCCAGAATATATAAAAACCTACATAACACCATAGCAAAAATTAAAATTAAAAAATAGGCAGAGGAGCTTAATAGACATTTTTCAAAGAAGACATAAAAATGGGCGGCAATGAAAATGTGCTCAATATCATCTGTTATCGAAGAAATACAAACCAAAACCAAAAGGAGATATCATCTCACTTCTCTCAGAATACTTGTTATCAAATATTGTCAAAAAGATAAGAAATACAAAGCATTGGAGAGGATGCAAAGGAAAAGGGACACTTATGCACTGTTGGTGGGAATGTAAATTGGTGCAACCATTAAGGAAAAAGTTATGGAAGTTCATTAAGAAATTAAAAATAGAACTACCTTATGATCCAACAATTCCACTTGTGCACATTTATCTGAAGGAAATGAAAAAACTAACCAGAATAGATACCTTTACTCCCATGCTCACTGCAGCATTATTTACCATAGCCAAGACAGGGAAGCAACATTAATGTCCATCATTAGTTGAATGATGAAATCAGTCAAATTATTTGCATTTACATTAGCTTCTTACACACTTTTGGTTGCACAATAATAAAAATATTTTAAAATACCTTTGGAAAAAAGTATCCACCTTTGAGTTAAGCAATGCAAAAGTCAGATTAGATGATTATGGTATGATTTTCAAAATAATCCCTCTTAATGTTGAAATTTTATTTCTCAAATTTCCTACATTTTTTCTCAAGTAGGCTTATAAGCAATCTTTTACATGGAAACAATTATTTAGATGACAAAAATCAGTGACTGTTGGAAAGAAATCAATTCACAATCCTTACATTTCATAAGACGATTTAGACAGAGTAGAGATACTAAATATGAATTGCTGGAGCTCCAAAATCACTGAGGACACTGACTGAAGCCATAAAATTAAGACACATGTTTCAAAGAAAAGCTTTGACAAACTTAGACAGCATATTAAAAAGCAGAGACATCACTTTGTCAACAAAGGTCCATATAGTCAAAGCCATGGTTTTTCCAGGAATCATGTACAGATGTGAGAGTTGGATCATAAAGGAAGTTAAGGGCCAAAGATTGATGTTTTAGAACTTTGGTACTGGAGAAGACTCTTGAGAGTCCCTTGGACAGCAAGGAGATCAAACCAGTTAGTCCTAAAGGAAATCAATTCTGAATTTTCATTGGAAGGACGGATGCTGAAGCTCCAATACTTTGGCCACATGATATGAAGAGCCAGCTCACTGAAAAAGAGCTGATACTGGGAAAGATTGAAGGCAAAAGGAGAAGAGGTTGGCAGAAGGTGAGATGGTTAGATAGCATCACCAACTCAATGGACATGAACCTGAGCAAGCTCCAGGAGACAGTGAGGGCAGAGAAGCCTGGTGTGCTGCAGTCCACGGGGTCACAAAGAGTCAGATATGACTTTGTGGCTGAACAACAACAGCAAAATGTATATAGCTTTGGCTATCCATGTTCTTCATTGGATACTGGGAAAATCAAATTATTTCTGGAAATCTAGGGATTTCTATCTCTTCAAAGTAAAAATTCCTTGCTGCCATGACTTATTAGCCAGGAATATCCCCCTTATTTCTGTGCACTAGGGGTGAAATTACACAGACAGCCCTTCATTCTGGAGAAGTATAATTTCCAATTAAATCATACATGAAATTCTTTCTGTCTCTATAGAAATGATCATTTTGCTTTCTACCCCTTGAGGCACATTTTATTATTCAACTAGATAATGTTCACGTGGTGTCTGATGTTATTAGTACACAGAGTGTTCAGTGGCACAACTTGGATTTTTATCTTAATGGACTCCTTTATGTGACTTGATAACAGCACTTTAGGTTCTCTATAAAATCTTAAGATTGAACAATCTTATAAAACCCTCCCCTCTGACCACAGTGCGTGGTTGCATTATTCTGCTTTCCATTTAATTTTTTATCCCCTCTAGGATACAGCTAAACTAGATTTCTTTCTTTTCATTAAATTACTCAAAAGAATAACATAAAACTGGTTTAAAGTAACATTTAGATCAATTGGAATATGGTAGGCCTTATTTCTTAAGGGGAAAAAAAAATCTGACAGTTTTTCACACAGCAGATAGAAGTAGGGCAAAGAAGTAGGTTGATCATCATTTCTGCAGTCCAGTTAGAAACTTCTAGACATAAACAGTGTCTTACTTCTCTTTTGGTGGTTCCTGGGAAATTAAATTTTGGACTTGAGGCAGAGAAAGGCATCCTTGTTGCTGGTGTTACATGAGACAGCAATTTTTCCAGCAGAAAAATAGAAGAGGACCACTACAGTGGAGAAGAGACATAGTCACCATCTCAGTGAAGTCAAGGGTGCCATCATAGAGGATTCACTAGAATGACCCTACCCTTGCCCATGCATGCTCTTAGAGCATGTTGCTAGGATATGTTTGTGGGAAAGAACACATGGCCCCAGGGAGCTAAAAAATCAAGGCTCTGAGGTTAAGAAGTCCATGCAAAATAGTGAAGATGAATAGTAAGGATTTTATCAAAGGAAATTGAGCATAATATAACATACTGTACAAGATCGTTAAAGGCTATGTGTTCATCTCTAACTTTTATGATGGATTCATTTGTAGGTTCATTGTTTGGCATTAGCAAGGGATAGTCAAGTGAGAGTTTCACTTGGGAATATGAAATTATAGATCAAAGTGGGGACTGTGTCAAGAAAGAAGAGTTGAAGCATAGATTTGAGAGAGAGGTATCTGCTTGGAGGAGATAAATGAAGCATGTTATTCTCCCAAGAGCAGGAGAGAGCTAATCCTTCAGAAACTGCAGGGGCCATTGAGAAAGAAAAGTAAACACAAAAGCAGAAGTCAGTGAAGATCCAGAATTAGATGTTTTAAAATCATTTCTAGTTCTACTCTAAACATAGAATATACATAGATAACTTATATTTCTCTTCCTAAATATTTTTTATCATTTATCATATGATCTTTCTCTAATATAATACTCATTAGTGTCTTGAATAATCTAGTACAATATAATTATATGAAATAATTTCCTAGAAAAAGGTTGGAGTTTTTTGCTGTTAATAAACCTGAGTAGAAATTCTAATGGAATGTTCTGAACAAAATTCAGTCTACTTAGCATTAGTTTACATAGTTGTGTTTCCAATCAAGGCAACCAACTTTTATGATTGGAAAGAGATTTGAGTTAAATGGACCTTTCAGAGATTTTCAAAAGGATAGACTCTGGAAGTCCTCTATGATCTACGATTCTCTATGGCATATAAGAAAAGCTCATTTGCTTCTATGTTAATTTAGCAGTATAATTTATAAGCTGGAAGATTAAAAAAGGTTCAGATGAGTGCTTACCCCAGGGCTTCTTTTAAATGTACATTAGTGAACAATAAATCCTTGCTGTTTAAATCTTCTAATGTTTTTATTCAAAATAAATAATTGGCCATGTATCTTAACTTATGAAGCTTACTTATGGTGATTTAGATAATCTCAAGACAATTATATTAGTGACATTACTGCTATGCATGTTCCTTTTGAATTGCTATTTAGAGACATGGAAATAAGATATGGCCCATTGCTTCAGATGACAAGGGTTAGTTCATTATCCATCAAAAATATGTCTCCTTATTTCCTACAGATTTTGCCTAGGATTATTAATTATTCAAAACTCATCCTATATTTTTAGTATAAATGTAATTATGCTGTTATTAAAATACACGGGTATCTGTAGGTCCATTTAACTCATCTAAAATCCCAGATCTTTAAAGCAGTTGAGAAGATAATTCTGAAAAATTCTCAGAATAAATATCATATTCTACTAAATACAGAAAAGTTAGTAGGGCATTTAGATAGCACTTGTCTAGAAAGCTTTTTCACAATGGAAATATTATTTAAGCTTGGTTTCTGGTTTTGGAAAGTAATGACAATTTGTTTATCCACCTTATAAGATTTTAGCAATTATTTTAAAAGAGAAAATGAATGATCTTCTATAAAATGGAAAGGGGAAAACAACTTGAATGTATTTATCTTTCAGATACCATGATATACTTTGTGCAATGAGCCATAATAGGAAGAGTTAAATAAACCAGTTCTTACTATTGGATTGCAGTGTCCCGGGACTCAACTTGTGGTCATGGAGGAAGTGAAATACCGATCCATTAGCCCAGGACAGACCTGGTTTATTTTTGCTGTTCCCTGCTTTTTATTAATAGCCCTCTCAGTGCACTCTCTAACGTGCCCTGATTCAGATGATAAATCACACGGCCACCCTAAGACTTCTATGACAATGAGAAATTGCCCTTATGGCTCTTTCTCTTTCATGAACAAATGCTTCCGATGTTTATCTTCTAGAACAAAGTTTCACATATCTGGGTGCACCACCCATCACCCAGCATCATCTGTAAAGCTTTTATGCCCAAGTTTCACCAACAGAGATTCCAGTTTAATCAGTTGTAGATGGAGTCTTGTCAGGAGTCTTTTTTTTTTTTTTTACATGCAGTTCAAGTGATTCCAAGATGTGAGCAGAGTGGAGATTCACTCTTCTCCATGGAAGTAGCTCAGAGGAACAGAACTTTAGAATCACAAAGTCTGCATTAGGCTCTGAGTGGTTCCACCATGCTGCTTTGTGACTCCAAATGGTTCCCTAGGTTCTCTGAGCCTCTGCTCTCTTAACTATCTGCAAAGTGGGAATGGAAATATAAACCCTGCAGGGCTAGTCTTAGTTTAAAGTAGATAATGTGTGTACAATATGTGCAAAGTACTAAACACTGATAAATCTCACTGAGCCATTCTAGATAAGAGCACAGACTTATACTCGGAAGGTTTGAAGCTGTTTACTTGAGAACAGCTTCTCCCAGAAGCCTGACTCACGTGTTTCTAATACAAAATGAATATCTTTTTTGTAAAAAATAGCTTTTCTTAATGTTCTAGAATCTGAATATGTTTGCATAAATCCATCACCTGGATTATTCAGCAAGTCGCAGGAAAGGGAAGTATTTTATTTTTCCTCTAGATATAAAAGTCCAGAGATTAGCATTATTTATCAATAATTACCAATTTTAAGCACATGATTAGATATTAAGAGCCCCATACTTTATTAATACCAAGTTATGTGACTTTGAGGCACTTTTCTGTGTTTTAGTTTCCTCATCAAAACTATTCATATTTTTTTTTTGTCCTCTGTGAGCTCTATTTAAGTTTTTCCATGTATTCAGTGCTTGGTACTAAGGGAGAAAAACAGAAACAAATACACTCTAAGACAAGAAATTAAAGCTAATTTAAGTAGTTATCCTATTAGGTATATCATTATCATTATCACCCCTGAAAGGTACAATAGAAGAAGTGACAACCTAAAAATTATATTTAAAAGCCCACACAGCAACAAAGACCCAGCATAGCAAAAATAAATTAAAATTTTTTAAAAATTAAAAAAGTAAAGTATATGAAAAGCAAATTCACATTCACTTGCTATTATTGACAGATTTTCCAGTTTCAACTATTGAATATAAGTTATAATCACACATTTCAACATTTTATTGTGACTTTTGGGGCATGCATTTTTTTGCCTATGGAAATCTTTCCTTTGCTAGTATTCAACAGGTAATTCACTATGGAGTATAGAAAATTCTTTTGCTGTTACCCAAATGAAGACATTTTCTGATTCACCAAAATTCTGCCTTTCCAGATTTTAGATTTTTCCTGCTTTTATGATTAAGTTATACTTATGTAAGGGCTTCACAAACAAGCAATGGTTGAGAAAGAGATGTGATATGAAATAATTCAGTCAAGAATTCATCCAGAATGTTTCACTTTAGGTATCTAATCTAAGAATCTTCTTAGCATGCCTCCTTATCAGGCATATTTTGGTTTCACATTGTACCTATTGATACTGTACCTTGGGACTCATAGAGGATGCTGAAAGGGAAACACTGAAAAGACGAAAAGCAATTAAATCTAAAGCATGCCCATTAGCAACCTGGTTCCATCCGCTTTTTTCTACTCATTCTGTCTTTCCCACATAATTGGACAGAGATGGCAAGACCACTGATTTTTTCCCAAATGTCAGAGCAGATAAACAGGAAGAATAGCCAACCTGAGGCACAGGTCACTTGTAGGAAACCATGTTATCACCCAGCATTCTGCTTTATTCCAATCATTAAATCATCAACAAAGAAATAATATGACAAGTGAAATGTCCTTCCTACATGTCACAGGCATCACTTTCCCTAGGTTCATAAATTAATATTTGGTTTATTTCTTCTATCCGGAAACACATGGCAAATACCCACCCACTCCATTCACTTTGCTTATTGAGCCTTCTAGAAACCATTAGTAACAATAACCAAATACAAGTCCTTTTTAAATAAACTAGACGAAAGCTTTTATATTCTACATTAAATGTTTCCAAGGGCTTCCCAGGTGGTGCTAGTTGTAAAGAACCCACCTGCCAATTCAGGTTGGACTTAAGAAATGTGGGTTTGATACCTGGGTCCAGAAGATCCCCTGGAAGACAGCACGGCAACCCACTCCAGTATTCTTGCCTGGAGAATACCATGGACAGAAGAGCCTGGAGGGCTACAGTCCATAGGGTCACACAGAGTGGGACACGACTGAAGCGACTTGGCACACAAACATCACCAAATAATGTGGATCAAAATGCGAAACAAATGAAATGAAAAGTCAAACTTTTTTAAGAGACTTCAAATGGATTTCAGGTGCTCATTTCCTTGAAGAACATAAAGAGCCACAAAGCCTGCAAAAAAACAATAGAGTTCTTGTGCAGATGACATTCTGAAAGGCTGAAAGGATTAACGGAGAAAAGAAGAGTATGGGATAATTTGAGAGGAAACAGGCTCTACTTCTGTTGAGAAACTTGTAGAGGTAGTTACTCTGAGCGAGAGGAGTTCCGATTACAAACAGTACCCACTCACGGAAGCATCGGAGAAGGCAATGGCACCCCACTCCAGTACTCTTGCCTGGAAAATTCCAAGGACGGAGGAGCCTGGTAGGCTGCAGTCCATGGGGTCGCTACGAGTCGGATACGACTGAAGCGACTTAGCAGCAGCAGCATGGAAGCATCGATAATATGAGGCCATGAAGCATCTTCATCAGCTCAGCCAGCAGCATCTTACCGTTCATCCACTCTTTCTTTGTTCTCCACTGCATCTCCTTTTCCAGGTCAGTTTTCTGATGTAATGATCTGGGTAGACTTTCCAGTTCGGCTCAGAATAATTAAAAATTCCCTTTCTCCTTCGAATCACATTTGATTTTCCCAGAAAGTCTTAGAGACAAAGTTTAGCATCCCCATTTTACTAATAAATGACTGACATGAAGACAGACAGCTTTTCCTACATCTCACGGTCAAAAAGTGGTGGTTCTGATATTCTAAAGAGCTTTAAAGTCCTCACACTCTTTCTACTGCTACACTTATGTCCTTTGGTTAATAAGGACTTTGCTTTTTTAAGTGATAGGACCCCAGCTCAAAGTGGATTTGTTGTTGTTCAGTTGCTAGGTAATGTCTGACTCTTTGCGACCTCATGGATTTCCTCCCCTGTGAAACCTGGAAATGGAGTTAAATATCCTAGGGCTGTTTTCTAGTAAACCATTCTAAAAAATCAATAGTTTCTATCACTTTTTTGTGTCAGTATATAAAAGTGGTATCTGGACACAGAGATGTAAAACTTACAAATTTCCTCCACAGCACCATCTATAGGCCTATTGACTCAATTCTTCGTGTTGTCCATCCACTGCTCATTTTCAATAATTAAAAGGAACATTTTTTGTTTGCCATTAACATTGATTCATATGCAGTCTTGACAACTAATGATCAATCGATCTCACTAATAATGACCTGAACTCAACTTTTTAAATTGTAAAGCTGAGCCCTTTGTCTTAAGAACTTTGTTGCAAGGGAGCCAGGTATAAAAAAGTATATGTACTCCAAATAGTGTCCCTTTATAAGCAATGCCACAAATTTTAAAATAAAATGATGTACTTCTTGAATCAAAATAACTTTAATTCTTAAACAATTCACTTTATCTTGATCTTTTTTTTTTTTTTTTGCATGATGGAGTATAATTTGTGCTAAAAGATAAAACAGTTATCTCTATTTTCCTGATGTGCTAAGTTCGTTTTGGTCACGTCCAACTCTTTGTGACCCTACAGACTGTAGCCCACCAGGCTTCTCTGTCCATGGGATTCTCCAGGAAAGAATACTGGAGTGGGTTGCCATGCCCTCCTCCAGCGGATCCTCCCTGACCCAGGGATCGAACCCCAGTCTCTTACATCTAATCCAAATTGGCAGGCAGGTTCTTTACCACTAGTGCCACCTGGGATGCCCTATTTTCCTGGTATTCCCTTTCAACTTACAGCATTGTTCTTTACCAGTTTCTACTTGCAAGAACATTTTACCATTTAGTGTGAAAATAAAAAAGATTTTTAAGTCTATATTCTATAGTGGACTCAGTGACTTTTCATTAGGAATTATTTTGCTTGACTGATACCATATATATACAGATACTTGCAAAGAACTCCTCAAAAATTGCAATTCTAGTGAGAGAAAAGACAACTGAAAGCATCACATATGACATCGTAACAACTCCTGAATAGCAAATGCATTTTCCTACATTTACTTCTAGATTTTGATTTTATTTGCAAAAAGGCAGCTCAGAGAAAGGAAGAAGGTTGAAGTCTCACTGAGAAAAGGCACTGAAAGTCATCAAAACAGAAGAAAGTGTTCTGGAATTTGGTACAGAGTACGAGTTACATGTGCTTCCCAGGTGGTTCAGCGGTAGAGAATCCACCTGCCAGCGTAGGAGATGCAGGTTCCATCCCTAGGTCAGGAAGATATCCTGGAGAAGGAAATGGCAACCCACTGCAGTATTCTTGCCTGGAAAATCCCATGGACAGAGGAGCCTGGCAGGCTACAATCCTTAGTGTCATAAAGAGTTGGACACGACTGAAGCGACTTATCACTTAGCATGGCACAAGTTACATGCCCTGTGTGCACAGTCATTCATAACTGAGCGATCACACAGCACAGCTGGTATGCTTGACACTAATGTCACATTTACATATGATTGTTCCACTTGGAGTTGCTCAGGTGGGTTGCTTTTAGTCTCCCAGTCTAGCAATTTAGCCTCGTCTTTTTTTTTTGTGACCCAAAGAAGCACAGATGTTTTCCACATGAGAAACATAAAGACTCCAGGTAATAGGTGCTTATTCTTTCCTCTTTATTCTATAGCGCTATTGCATTGATCTCTACATAAACTATTCTTATTTTAATCATCCATTGCCTTCCATCACAGAATTAATTAAATAAATGTTTCTAAATCTTTATCTACTAGAGATTCTTGAATACAAATCACCTGCTTCCTCTTTCTTTCATGAATAAGATTTGAACAGTAACATTATAAAAGTAAAAGGTACTCCGTCTAAAAGACAAGCCTTTTTCCTATAAAAGCCTTTGAAACTAGTTGTACTAAATATGGTTAATAACCTTGAAATAACATTTGGAACAGTAACAATTCACATGCCTAAATAAATTGTAAAATTATTCCAATGTCAGGTAGACAGCTATGATACAGGTCTGCATGTTTTGTAAGATTGTTTCATTTAATCAAAATTTGATGAGGTTATCATGCAAGATACTATTACTTCCAAGTTAAAGATGAGAAATCTGAGGTTTGTCAAAGTTAGCAAACATTGCCAAGACCACCCAGGTTTACCATGTGGTGTAAACCAAATTTTGTCCATATCAATTGACTTTCTAGAGATAAGGTCGTATTCTCTTTACAAATATATTTTTGTAGTTCTCTAATACTGTGGTGCTGGAGAAGACTCTTGAGAGTCCCTTGGACTGCAAGGAGATCCAATCAGTCCATCCTAAAGGAGATAGATCCTGGGTGTTCATTGGAAGGACTGATGCTAAAGCTGAAACTCCAATACTTTGGCCACCTCATGAGACGAGTTGACTCACTGGAAAAGACTCTGATTCTGGGAGGGATTAGGGGTGGGAGGAGAAGGGGCCGACAGAAGATGAGATGTCTGGATGGCATCACCGACTCAATGGACATGAGTTTGAGTGAACTCCGGGAGTTGGTGATGGACAGGGAGGCCTGGAGTGCTGTGATTCATGGGGTTGCAAAGAGTCGGACACGACTGAGCGACTGAACTGAACTGAATACTTATTTACATTCTTTAGGGAATCAACAATTTTCCTGAAATTGAAAACATTTCAACAATAAAAATAATCGTAACATGCTAATGCATAACTAATGTGTGCATGTGCTAAGTCGTTTCAGTTGTGTACAACTCTTTGCGACCCTGTGGATTGTAGCCCACCAGGATCCTCTGTCCATGGGGATTCTCCAGGAAATAACACTGGAGTGGGTTGCTATGCCCTCCTCCAGGGGATCTTCCCAACCCAGGGATCTAACCTGCGTCTCTTGCATCTCCTGCGTTGGCAAGTGGGTTCTTTACCACTAGCGCCACCTTCATAACAGAACTTAAGGAGGTTTAAGTCCATCTTGAGAGGGACCCAGCCTCATCTTTTAAAGAGCAACTTTTTTGGATATTCACCTTCATAACAGAACTTAAAGAGGCTTAAGTCCATCTTGAGAGGGACCAGTCTCATCTTTTAAAGAGCAACTTTTTTGGATATTCACCTTGAGAGGGACCCAGCCTCATCTTTTAAAGAGCAACTTTTTTGGATATCCAGACACATACTCCATCCCCTTCCAAACAGAACCAGCAAAACTCTGCCATTTAATATGTGCAACCAAGTTTCTATCCTCTCATAAATGGAAAAGATTCTCCAAAAGAAACAAGCAAACCCATCCATATAATGTTTATCTTTCTAGAGAAGCTGAGGTGCTTCATTACATTCTACTATATCAAATATTTACATCTTGACAACAAGCACTTCCCTGCTGGTATCAGGCTGTGACAAGAGACATGGCAGAGGCCAGGGTTACAGCAGCCAATTTGAATTTAACTCAAAGGACCTCTGGCAGAAAAGTGACTCCATTGATCTGAAACCATCACTGCATGGTCAAAGAATAATAAAATTCATCCAATTTCATGAGAAAATGAGAATATATTTGTATTTATTACTTTCTTAAAGAATATCAGGGAGCTTGACAGGCTAGGTTCAGGTGAACTATTTCTAGGATGTCTGAAGACCAGGCCACTCCCTTCCTCTCTCTCTTCCTAATTCCCCCTTCCTCTTTCCTGTGCCTTCTCTCTCTCTTTCCATCTTTATGTATTTTGTCCTTAGCAATTACTAATAGCTACTTTTTTTTCCCCCAAATGAAATATGAATATGGGTGCAATGAGAATAACCAACAACACCAGCATGAGAAAGCAACCACCTTAGCATTCAACACGCCTGTCAGCACAACTGCGTGTATCATGTAGTCCAACTGAATCTTTGCTTTATTTCCATCTGTATCCTTCAATATACAACTCAGAAAAGAAACAATAGCCTTCTCAGAGTCCTTAAGTAGCCTTTCATGTTATGCAGTGGTGGCACTGGGAGTTTTCTTAAAATTCTCGTTTTGATGGAAGAAATGAAAAGTAATATCTAGGAGAAATACAAATTAATCCTAAAGAATCTCAATCAATGCAGGTCTTGTATGCTTAGACCTCATCAGCGAACGTTATCATTTAAAAAAGGAGTCAAAGAAATACAATACACACATGGTAGTGATTTCTAAGAATATGTGTTCATTTGTTGTTATTGTTCAGTCACTAAGTCGTATCCAACTCTTTGCCACCATGTGGACTGCAGCACTCCGGGCTTCCATTATGTGTTCATAACTTGTGTTCATTAGCATTGTAAATTAGCCTTATGATAGCCTAAAGCATTACATGTTACTATTTGTCTGTTTTGTGGAAATCAGCACTATACTTCTAAGAGATGAAAAAAAATTTTTCTAATTTATGTCAATGGATTCTTGAGGCTTGAGCTAAACCTCCCAGTGACAACATCATGCACAGAGCACATTATGCATTTTGAAAAGGCAGCATATATCCAAGTTTTTAAATGGAAATTATAATAAGGTTTTCTGTAAAACTCTGTTAGATATCTTTGAATAATTGCTCTTATCATAACTGTGCTCTAATCATAACAGTTATGATTAGAGCAATTATTCAAAGATATCTAACAGAGTTTTACAGAAAACCTTATTATAAATAAGATATCTAAAGAGGTGGACATAAGTCGTGTCCACCTCTTTGCCACCTCATGGATTGCAGCTCACTGGGCCTCCCTGGCTTTCAGTATCTCTCAGAGTTTGCTCAAATTCATATCCATTGAATTGGTGATGCCTTACAACCCTCTCATCCTCTATTGTCCCCTTCTCCTGCCCTCAATCTTTCTCAGCATCAGGGTCTTTTCCACCTCTTTACATCAGGCGGCCAAAGTATTAGAACTTCAGCTTCATTATCAGTCTTTCCAATGAATATTCATGGTTGATTTCCTTTAAGATTGCCTGGTTTGATCTCTTTTCTGTTCAAGGGACTCTCAAGAGTCTTCTCCAGCACCACAGTTCAAAAGCATCAATTCTTAGGCACACAGCCTTCTTTATGGCCCAATTCTCACATCTGTACATGACTACTGGAAAAACCATGGCTTTGACTATACGGATCTTTGTCAGCAAAGTAACATCTCTGTGTTTTAATACTCTGTCTGCTGCTGCTGCTAAGTCACTTCAGTCGTGTTCGACTCTGTGCGACCCCATAGACGGCAGCCCACCAGGCTCCCCCGTCCCTGGGATACTCAAGGCAAGAACACTGGAGTGGGTTGCCATTTCCTTCTCCAGTGCATGGAAGTGAAAAGTGAAAGTGAAGTCACTCAGTTGTGTCCAACTCTTAGCAACCCCATGGACTGCAGCCTACCAGGCTCTTCCATCCATGGGATTTTCCAGGCAAGAGTACTGGAGTGGGGTGCCATTGCTTTCTCCGAATACTCTGTCTAGATTTGTCATAGTTTTCCTTCCAAGGAGCAAGCATCTTTTAATTTTGTGGCTGCAGTCACCATCCACAGTCATTTTGGAGCCCAAGAAAATAAAATCTGTCACTGCTTCTACTTTTCCCCTTCTATTTGCCATGAAGTGATGGGACTGGATGTCATGATCTTCATTTTTTGAATGCTGAGTTTTAAGCCAGACTTTTCACTAAGAAATTCTTTAGTTCCTCTTCACTTTCTGCCATTAGAGGGGTATCATCTACTAAAGATGGCTAGGAAATGTATTTTGATGTTGTAGGTAAAGAATCTGAATTAAATTGTTTCATCAAACATGAGAATAGAAAAAAAGCAGTATTTCTAAATATTTTTATTTCCTATAACATAATTTTAAATGTATTTATAATTTAAATAAAATTTATTTAATAAATAAAACCATAAATTAAATATAAGTAGACATTTTCCAACATTATCTACATGTTTCGTGTTATAACTGACAAAATTAATTTTTTCAAACTTATTATAGAGAAAATAAGGTTCATTTTAGACTGAGAATCATACATGCTACAATAGCTGCTGATAAGAAAACTTCATAATTTAAGAAAAAGTAATTAAAACTCTGATGTAATCAGCAGTATTTGAATTCTGGTATACTGGCTTCAATGCACATGTGAACTTCATATATATATAGTGTTGCTTTCTCAAGAAATTAACATCAACTCAGGTGGTAAACCCTTTACATATGACAAAATGTGAACTCTGTAAGTACCAAATGAATGTAACATGCTAAACATATTACTAAAAATTTAGAAGTGAAAGAAGTTATTCTAGACTGGGATTGTCAGCAAAGAAGGAACATTGCCAAGTTTCCTGACTGGCCTAGGGCTGAGTAGTTTCTAGATGCAGAAGACTTTCAGTGCTAAAGCCAAGAATGTCTTGAAAAAATTAGGATAAGCTGATTGTTTTACAAAGGGGTAAAATAGTATGGGGTCATGAACAACTCAACAAAAGAAACAAGCGCCTTCATGAATGAAAACACAGAGAAGATTGTGCCATGACTGAGATGTTAAGAAAAGGATGTACTTCTTTGATGGCATATAAAATCATCAACAAGGAGTGCCATTGCTTTAAGACCAGAAAGAATAAACAAACTGGGAGACCCAGATCCCAATAGGGCTTCCCTGATAGCTCAGTTGGGAAAGAATCCACCTGCAATGCAAGAGACCTCAGTTTGTTTCCTGGGTTGGGAAGATCCCTGGAGAAGGGATAGGCTCCCCACTCCAGTATTCTGGACTGGAGAATTCTGTGGACTGTATAGTCCATGGGGTTGCAAAGAGTTGGACATGGCTGAGCAGCTCTCACTTTCACATATCACTTTTCAGATCCCACGAAGGAAGCAAGGTCGATACAAAAATTACCAACAGGATGCCAGTGTTGGCTTTAATGACAAGTCTTAGGTGATTGTTTTTAGCACTGTGAATAATTAAACTCCATAACTTTATTGAATGCTACAGAGAAATTATTTGTGTCCATTTCATAAGTAGAGCTGATTGCACTATCATGGGTTTTCTTCACTAAAAATAATGCTCACATAAAAATTATAGTTTTAGTGCTTACATATTATGTTCTCTGTGTTGTTCTTTTTGGGCTTCCCAGGTGGCTTAGTGGTAAAGAATCCACCTGACAATGCAGAAGACACAAGAGACACAGGTTTGATCCCTAGGTTGGGAAGATCCCCTGGAGAAGGAAATGGAGACCCACTCCAGTATTCTTGCCTGGAAAATTCCATGGACAGAGGAACCTGGTGGGCTATAGTTCATAGGGTCACAAAGAGTCAGATAGACTGAGCATGCAGACAGGCAGGTATTGTTCTTTTTAGAAGCTCTTAAAACAAGTTTCAGGGATTGAAAAGAAGGAATAAAATTTACTACATATATTGAGGCCTTCCTTTTGGCTTTATAAATATCACCACATGTAATGCTCATAACAAGCACAGAAGGTAAATACTAATTACATTCCTTTGCCAAATGAGAAACTGGTGTCACAGAATGGTTAAGTTACCCTGGCCTAAGATCACTTTGTTAGAAACGGGTGAAGACATGATTTGAACCTATATCAGTTCAGTTCAGATCTGTTGCTCAGTTGTATCCAACTCTGTGACCCCATGAACCGCAGCATGCCAGGCCTCCCTGTCCATCACCAAATCCCGGAGTTCACTTAAACCCATGTCCATCTAGTCGATGATGCCATCCAGTCATCTCATCCTCTGTCGTCCCCTTCTCCTCCTGCCCTCAATCTTTCCCAGCATCAGGGTCTTTTCCAACGAGTCAGCTCTTCCCATCAAGTGGCCAAAGTATTGGAGTTTCAGCTTCAACATCAGTCCTTCCAATGAACACCCAGGACTGATTTCCTTTAGGATGGACTGGTTGGATTTCCTTGCTGTCCAAGGGACTCTCAAGAATCTTCTCCAACACCACAGTTCAAAAGCAGCAATTCTTCAGCACTCAGCTTTCTTTATAGTCCAACTCTCACATCCATACATGACTAGCCTTGACTAGACACAGACCTTTGTTGGCAAAGTAATGTCTCTGCTTTTTAATATGCTGTCTAGGTTGGTCATAACTTTCCTTCCAAGAAGTAAGCATTTTTTAATTTCATGGCTGCAATCACCATCTGCAGTGATTTTGGAGCCCCCCAAAATAAAGTCTGACACTGTTTCCACTGTTTCCTCATCTATTTCCCATGAAGTGATGGGACCAGATGCCATGATCTTAGTTTTCTGAATGTTGAGCTTCAAGCCAACTTTTTCACTCTCCTCTTTCACTTTCATCAAGAGGCTTTTGAGTTTCTCTTCACTCTCTGCCATAAGGGTGGTGTCATCTGCATATCTGAGGTTATTGATATTTCTCCCAGCAATCTTGATTCCAGCTTGTGCTTCTTCCAGCCCAACGGTCTTCATGATGTACTCTGCATATAAGTTAAATAAGCAGGGTGACAATAAACAGCCTTGACGTACTCCGTTTCCTATTTGGAACCAGTCTGTTGTTCCATGTCCAGTTCTAACTGTTGCTTCCTGACCTGCACACAGGTTTCTTAGGAGGCAGGTCAGGTGGTCTGGTACTCCCGTCTCTAAAGCCCCTGTGCTCAGACACTGTACAATATCCAGTACTTGGAAAGAAGATGAAGTAATTTAAAACTCTGCATCATAAAGAACTCATAAAAGATAAATATACCTAAGTTTCTTACTTTTGAGGACAAATGTATATCTGTGGGTTGAAACCTCAAAACTGTTTTTTGAGTTAAGAGCTCAGGATTTATTCTTTGACATAATTGCCCCTGATTTGGTCCTGTTTCCTGCACAGCAGGCGCCAGTGTTTCCAGCAACGTTGGAAGGACAGACAATCCTGCACTGCATTGCTCTTACAGCTTTGAGGTCTTTGAATTTGTTCTTTCCTCTGCTTAAATTCACTGATAAATTGCAAACCTCTACGCTACTTTGTTCTGCCCTGATACACTGCAAGAATTCCATCAAAATAAACGTTAACTTTCTGGAATAGACCACATTTTTATTAGTACTGTAGAAAATAGCTTCACCCTCTCTGAGAAGTCAGAAAACAAACATACTCCTATGTAAAGTAAAAACTAAAGCAACATGTCACACTTATAACGGCAGGTACTGTAAACAATTTACATTCATTATTTTATATTATTTACACATATATCTCTACAAATTTCTACCTCTCCACAGAAGAAGTACTTTTATATTTACCATTTTAGAAATTGAAAAACTGAGGCCAAAAGGTTAGGTGGTATGCCCAAAGTTGTACAAACAGTAAGTGGCAGAGCTTGAACTCAAATCTAGGTAGGCAATCTGGCTATAGAATATGTATTCTCCTCCACTGTATTAATTGTCCATTTCACCTACTTTCAAAACTCATTTGATCAGTTGAAGTATTCTTAATCATTTATCTAGAAACTAAAGGCTGGTCATTCAACAGTAATTGGGTTCCAGCTATGAGTTATGCATAAACCACAACCTGAATATTATTTTCTGATGTATTATTTTTATTTGACACTTTAAGGTAGATAAGGGCATTCCATTTAACATTCACTTATTTTCCAAGAAACTTATAATCCTTATAAAAACAGTGAAGACCCAGATAAATCAAGACATATAATTGCTAAGGAGAACTGTCTTTAACCAGTAACAGAATTTTTTTTTTCCTTTTTCAAGAATGCTCTGATTTTAAAGATGGGGTAAAATGTTCTGGCTTAAAATAACATCTAGCTAGCATCCCTTTAACAACTTCTCTTAACTTTCCCCAAATTCATCTCTCAGAGAAGAGATTTCATAACAATCTTGATCTTATATAGGACTAACTGATGCTCTGTCACCAAAATGTAGAAGGACTTCCACTAAATTCCAAAGTAAGAGAACAGAACATGAATTGTACAACAAAACTGATATTGCACCAGTACTTTGCATTAGATATTGTGCAAAGCTATCCTCCTGAAATCAGGATTTAGCCAGGTCTCATTATCTCCTCCCTTTTTCAAAATTAATATGCATTACATACATTATTAAACATTAATATACAATAGGCAAATGGGCTTCTGCAAGGCTATTCCTTCTGTTTCTTGAGGCAACCAAAATATCTCTCTCAGGTCCCCTGATGGTACCTACTTCCATTCTAGATCTAGGAAAAGACTGCAACCAACAGGATATAACAAAGCTGGAATTTGTGGAAGAGAGTGTTACTGAGTGTAAGCTCATGCTGCTTGAAGCTCAACAGGCCAATAAATCAAGAGATGATATGTTGGGGCAAGGAATAGTGAGTGAATTTATTCAGAAAGCCAGAAGACTGAGAATATAGTGGATGAGTGTCCCAAGATTGCCAGGAGAAATATCAATAACCTCAGATATTCAGATGACACCACTCTTGTGGCAGAAAGTGAAGAAGAAATAAAGAGCTTCTTGATGAAGGCGATAGAAGAGAGTGAAAAAGCTGGCTTAAAATTCAGCATTCAAAAAACAAAGATCATGGCATCCAGTCCCATCACTTCATGGCAAATAGATGGGGAAACAATGGAAACAGTGACAGACATTATTTTCTTGGGCTCCAGAATCACTGCGGATGCTGATTGCAGCCATGAAATTAAAAGACGCTTACTCTTTGGAAGAAAAGCTATGACAAACCTAGATAGCATATTAAAAAGCAGAGACATCATTTTGCCAAAAAAGATCACTATAGTCAAAGCTATAGTTTTTCCAGTAGTTATGTATGGATGTGAGATTTGGACCATAAGGAAGGCAGAGCATCAAAGAATTGATGCTTTTGAACTGCGGTGTTAGAGAAGATTCTTGAGAGTCCCTTGGACAGCAAGGATATCAAACCAGTCAACCCTTAAGAAAATCAATCTTGAATATTCATTGGAAGGACTGATGCTGATGCTGAAGCTACAATACTTTGGCTACCTGATGTGAAGAGCTGACTCCTTAGAAAAGATGCTGATGCTGGGAAAGATTAAAGGCAGGAGGAGAAGCAGATGACAGAGAATGAGATGGTTGGATGGCTCACTGAGTCGATGGACATGAGTTTGAGCAAGCTCCAGGAGATGGTGATGGACAGGGAAGTCTGGCATGCTGCAGTCCATGGGATCACAAAGAGTTGGACATGACTGAGCAACTGAACAAATCCTTGTGTGTGTGTGTGTGCTAAGTTGCTTCAGTTGTTTCCGACTCTTTGTGACCCTATGGACTGTAGCCTGTCAGACACTTCTGTCCATGGGATTCTCCACGCCAGAATACTGAAGTGGATTGCTATGCCCTCCTCCGGGGATCTTCCTGACCCAGGGATCAAACCCTAGTCTCTTATGTTTCCTCCATTGGCAGGCGGGTTCTTTACCAGTAGCACCACCTGGAAAGCCCCTATAGCCATGCTTAACTCTTCTTATATCTGGTGCACAAGCATTTTGGAAAACTCAAAGAGGTCTAACTAGGTTGGTCCATACCCTATTTCCTAGTTTGTTTCAACAGTCTCCATTTTTAAAATAAAACATTATCCAAAATGTCAACAATAAGTAAAAATAAGAAATATCTACTATATGTACGGTAAACTTTGGACATCAAGGAGATCAAACCAGTCAATCCTAAAGGAAATTGACCCTGAATATTCATTGGAAGGACTGATGCTGAAGCTGAAGCTCCAAAACTTTGACCACCTGATGTGAAGAGCCGACTCTTCGGAGAAGACTCTAATGCTGGGAAAGATTGAGGGCATGAGGAGAAGGGGATGACAGAGGATGAGATGGCTACATGACATCACAGATTCAATGAACATGAGTTTAAGCAAACTCCAGGAGATAGTGAAGGACAGGGAAGTCAGGTGTGCTGTAGTCCATGGGGTTGCAAAGAGTCAGACATGACTGAGTGACTGAACAACAACAACAAAAATCTATTGCAAGTCAAAAGGGCAAAACCCCTTAAAACCCAAGTATTAAAAAGCTATACTAACTCACCATAAAAGAAAACAAATAGAAAAGCATAATACACAGACAGTCACATTGTCTAATAATACAACTCATTACACTGAGGTGTCATTTTTAAAAAACAGGAAGTCAGAAAAAATTGTAGAAAGAAAAGAGGGAAAAAAAGTTTACATATACCCCGTGTTGATGAAGGATCAATAAATCACATATAACATGTAACATTAACTGTAAGATATGCCTTCATTTTGATGCAATGGTTCTATTTCCAAAAATCTATTCTGAGGATGTAATTGGATGTGCAGAGAAAAGTGGGTGTACAAAGGCTTTCAGCAAAATCTTACAATAGGAATGATACTGTAAAAGCAAACTACACTTTCATGACTTGAGAACCACTTAAGTATTTTATGCAACTATATAGTAATTCATGAAAATAAATATGTTTGAAGAAGACTTGGAAACAGAAAACATTTTTCAGAGGTAGATAAAGGATACAGTTTAGCTATGAACAAACTGGCACTGTAGAGAATTGTTTCACTGCTGTCATTTCCAGGGTTACTCACTTATCTTTTGCTGCTTCCCAGGTGGCACTGTAGGAAAGAATCCACCTGCCAGTGCAGGAGGCACAAGAGATGCCGGAGATATGGGTTCCATCCTTGGGTCAGGAAGATCCCCTAGAGTAGGAAATGGCAGCCTGCTCCAGTGTTCTTACCTGAAGAATCACATCGACAGAGGAGCCTGGCACACGACAGTCCATGGAGTCACAAAGAGTCGGACCTAACTGAGCAACTGAGCTCACAATTTCAAATGGAGGACTTTCTTGTTTTTCTGATTGAGATACTAAGAAATTTAAGGTAACCTGTAACAATTTATTGTAAATTTCTGAGACTTCAGTGAATTGCATTTTAAGTGGAAGGCAGGTTTGTGGAATGATGTCATATTTGTATGTTAAAACTTAAACAAAAGCAAATTGTCCTTCAATTGCTAATGACTGTAGTATATGCAGTTCACTGTATTGTTTAAGTAGATTTCAAATAACTTCCTTGTAATTTGTAATCATTTTAGCAGGTGGTGTGAGGTTAGCAATCAATAAGCACATGAAAGTGTTGCAAATGAGGCTCCAGGATCAATAGAACATTCTTCTTCCCTGGGAAACACAGCCCACTCAGATGGTTGTCCTAGCTGTTCTTTTCTGTTTTGTATTTATTGTAGATACATGAGCACATTTTTTATGAAAAAAATTGACAAATTAGGGAGATAGACAAAATGTCTCTCACAAGCATCATTACAGGGATGCCATTTATTTTAAAGAACATATCCTGAGACAGGCGTGTGTGCTAAATCGCTTCAGTTGTGTTCAACTTTGCCACCCTATGGACTGTAGCCAGCCAGGCTCCTCTCTCTGTCCATGGAATTTAACAGACAAGAATACAAGTGGGCCGCCATGCCTTCCTCCAGGGGATCTTCCCAACCAGGAATCAAACCCATGTCTCTTATATCTCTTGCATTGGCAGGAGGCTTCTTTACCACTAGGGCTACCTGGGAAGCCAGAGACAGGCAGAAGCAGGCATACAATTTGGTACAGAGGCTAAAATGGCAGTCAAGTTCTTAATCTTTAACCAATGGGTATGTGTCATCACAGATCGCCTTTCTTTGGCACGTATTTTTAAATGTATTACAAAGGCATGCACTCATCTTAGTATGTGGAGTTCCAGAAAAACTATACAAAAAAGATCTTCACAACCCAGATAATCATGATGGTATGATCACTCACCTAGAGTCAGACATCCTGGAATGCAAGTCAAGTGGGCCTTAGGAAGCATCACTACAAACAAAGCTAGTGGAGGTCATGGAATTCCAGTTGAGTTATTTCAAATCCTGAAAGATGATGCTGTGAAAGTGCTGCACTCAATATGCCAGCAGATTTGGAAAACTCAGCAGTGGACATAGGACTAGGAAAGCTCAATTTTCATTCCAATCCCAAAGAAAGGCAATGCCAAAGAATGCTCAAACTACCGCACAATTACACTCATCTCACATGCTAGTAAAGTCATGCTCAAAATTCTCCAAGCCAGGCTTCAACAGTACGTGAACCATGACCAAATGGTCAAGTTGGATTTAGAAAAGGCAGAGGAACCAGAGATCAAATTACCAACAATCTACTGGATCATTGAAAAAGCAAGAGTTCTAGAAAAACATCTACTTCTGTTTTATTGACTATGCCAAACCTTTGACTGTGTAGATAACAACAAACTGGAAAATTCTTAAAGAGATGGGAATACCAGACCACCTGACCTGCCTCTTGAGAAATCTGTATGCAGATCAGGAAGCAACAGTTAGAACTGGATATGGAACAACAGACTGGTTCCAAATCGGGAAAGGAGTACATCAAGGCTGTATACCATCACCCTGCTTATTTAACTTATATACAGAGTATATCATGAGAAATGCTGGACTGGATGAAGCACAAGCTGGAATCAAGATGGCCGGGAGAAATATCAATAACCTCAGATATGCAGATGACACCACCCTTATGGCAGAAAGCAAAGAAGAACTAAAGAGCCTCTTGATGAAAGAAAGAGGAGAGTGAAAAAGTTGGCTTGAAGCTCAACATTCAGAAAACTAAGATCATGGCATCTGGTCCCATCATTTCATGGCAAATAGGTGGGGAAACAGTGGAAACAGTGAGAGACTTTATTTTTTTAGGCTCCAAAATCACTTCAGATGGTGACTGCAGCCATGAAATTAAAAGACGCTTGCTCCTTGGAAGAAAAGTTATGACCAACCTAGACAGAGACAACAGCAGAGACATTACTTTGCCAACAAAGGTGCATCTAGTCAAAGGTATGGTTTTTCCAGTAGTCATGTATGGATGTGAGAGTTGGACTATAAAGGAAGCTGAGCACTGAAGACTTGATGCTTTTGAACTGTGGTGTTGGAGAAGACTCTTGAGAGTCCGTTGGACTGCAAAGAGATCAATCCAGTCCATCCTAAGGGAAATCAGTCCTGAATATTCATTGGAAGGACTGATGCTGATGCTGAAATTCCATTACTGTGGCCACCTTAATGGAAGAACTGACTCATCTGAAAAGACCCTGATGCTGGGAAAGATTGAAGGTGGGAGGAGAAGGGGATGACAGAGGATGAAATGGTTGGATGGCATCATCAGCTCAATGGACATGAGTTTGAGTAAACTCCAGGAGTTGATGATGGACAGGTAGGCCTGGCGTGCTGCAGTCCATGGGGTCGCAGAGTCAGACATGACTAAGCAACTGAACTGCCTGACTGACTGATTACACTTTAAAAGATACACACAAACAAAATATGTAGAGTTTTGTTTATTAAAGGCTGAAATAAAACATTGACTCATGAATGTTGGCTTTGCTTTTGCTTCTTAGGTATTGAAACCTTTTAATTACTGATAATTAATGGGGATATAGGCTTCCCAGGTGGCTCCAGGGTAAAGAATCTGCCTGCCAATGCAGCAGACATAGGTTCCATCCCTGGGTCCAGAAGATCCCTTGGAGAAGGAATGACAACCCACTCTAGTAGTCTTGCATGGGGAATCCCACGGACAAAGGAACTTGGTGAGGTACAGTCCATGGGTCACAAAAGAGTGGGACACATCTTAGCAACTAAACAACAGCAAACAAACAAAAAATGGGGATATAAATTATTTCATGAAAAATAGATTTCATAATCTATTATGTATAAAATAGATTTTCATATATATTGTCCTTCCTTCCCTTGTATGTATTATTAAAGTTCATTCCCTTGCCTACAGATACATGTATTCCTGGATATTTCATCACTGTTTAACATGAAAACATTCTACAAAGTGTTTAAAGATATTAAAGTACTTTTGTGTTAAAAAACTAAAATGAGAAAGATTCAAGGCAAGAAAGAATCCCCCTGTTATTTGCACACTTATTTTTCTGGAGAGATACTATAGGAACCACCTTTGCCTCTGGCCAACTCAGTATTCATCAGGGGAGGAGACGACTTAGAAATTTACAACAGAAGTCAAGGCTGGGCTTAGGATAAACCCGGGAGAAGAGCTGTAAACTAGAGAGAAAGAAACATTTAGGAATAAGAAAAGTGATTAAGAAAAAAAAAAAAAAAACAGTATGCACATCACCCCAGTGGGTGAGCCTCAGCAATTTCCTCTTTACTCATGTAAATACTCAAAGAGAAAAAAAAGCTCTCAACTCTTGTGAACTAAAAAATAAGTAAAAAATAAGACAGCCAAGAAGGAAATTCTCTTAATTTTGGGCTTTGGAGGCTGCGTGGGTCCAGCTTGCCGCCTACCCTTAACTCCCTTGGGGAAATATTTCTTGGGAAGAAAATGGTCCGCCTCTCCGCAGTCGTCAGAGTCCTGATTCCCAGAAGGTGTAGCCGCGCGTGGCTGGGACGGGGAGAAAGAGTGGCCACTCCTGTTGCACAAGCGCAAAGCGGGAGCAGCATCTGCTGAGATGCGACTGGAGACCAGTGGCTCACCCCAGGGCTTTCGGGAAACGAAAAGGAATCCAGTAGAACCAAGGGTCTCAAGCAGAGTAATCGCTAGCTAGGATTCCGCGTGGACTCCACTCTCTAGTTTACGGATTGGACTCTCCAGTCCCAGGGTCGTGACCAAGCAAGCCTCCGGGAGTGACAAGCTGGGAATCACCGCGCCGCAGTGACCAACAAGTAAGTTATTGCCAACTTTGTCAATATATATGACATTTCCTCTAAACACTTTAATCTGATTTTCAGATGTGAACACCACAGTGATGGCTAAAAGATAACTTTTATCTTGAAATCGTCAGTACGCTGATGGGACCACCACTACCAACACACACACACACACACACACGCACACACACACACACACACTCAATACATCCCACCTGGAGCAACGGGACCTCGCGCCCCTAGGCTGGTGCGCACTTGGGTGGGGGGGTTGTTTAAAATTTGGAAACTTACTGATTTCGTTGGAAAGAGCGAGCTGGATTGAGGGTGGGTGGAACGCCGCCTCGTCATTTATTCATTGCGACTGTCTCCATTGTGGACTCGAGCAGCGAGTCGCAGACGCCTGCTCTTGCAGGGGAAGTCTGACACCTTGAGGACGCGAGAGGGGGTGCCGGGACCCCCGGGAGCCGGAGAGGGAGAAGCTTTGCGAGTAATCGGGTGAGGAGGGTGGGGGGCTACTTTTTCAAGTCGGGGTACCTACCGCGCGGGGCTTGTTTACTTGGGTGGGCGCAAGGTGATCAGTGGCCGGGTTCTGACGCGAACTGAAGTCGGACAGCCTGGGGAGGGTGGGGAGGGTGGGGAGCCCGCCCCGAGCCTGGAGGTGTGTCTGGCTGGTCTCCAGGGTCGCCGGGTGGGATACTGGCCACCGACTGGACTGGATGACCGCTGGCTTGTGGTGAGCTCGCCTGCCCAACGGGCTGACCCCAAACATCTGGCCCCGGGGCGGCGGAGGCTCTTCCCCGGGTCCTGCCCTCGCGCAGGTCCCCCTCCACCGCCGCGCAGAGCGGCGCGTGGGACGCGCATCTTTCCGAGTGGTCCCGTCCGAGCCCGGGCTGCGCTGACCCGGAGTCAGGCCGCCGCCGGAGATGCAGGGAGGGGTGCCTTCCTCTTGCTTCGTCGGCTGACAGCCGTGGGAACGCTAACTTCACCCAGAGGGGTCCTAAAGGGCCGGGGGTGGGCGAGGTTCTCCTCCCCCGGCCCGCCCCTCCCCCGCCTGGCGCGGCTTCACTCTCAGAGCATCCTCACTCCGCCCAGTTCGGTGCCAGCTGCGTGGGCTCCAGCTTCGTGCGTTTTCCTTGGAATGCTCGGAAACTCGGCGAAGACTAAGGAGATCCCGTCGGAATTTGCCGGGCGTGCTGGCACCCGGCGAAGCACTCGCGCCGCCGGCCTCGACTCCAACCTCCTTCAGCCAGAAGATCTCAACTTTGCAGGTAAAGAGGATGTCGCTTCAGAGCTCCATCCGGCCGGAGCCGCACCTCCCCTCGTTTCTGGGATCTCGGTTAAGTTTCTCAAGCTGCCTGGGAAGCCGGCTCCCTCTTAGGCGGACATCCCTGGGGGTTACTAGATCCAGAGGCTCGGGCTCTGCAAGGTTTCTCTTTAGGGCTGGGGACCGGATCTGTGAAGCTTTCTGTGGTTGACCTGGGCTGAACTAGAGTTTGGGGATGTTTCTCAGCATCTTACCGCACCCGGCTTTAAGGCAGGGGAGAGGGCAAAGAGTGAACCCCCGGTGTGACTTATATGGTAAACAAAGCCGCGAAAGCCACGCCGTGGAGCTGGGGAGGCAGTCTGTTTTTAGCCTTTTATGCATTTGGGGAAGGTGGGAGATCTTGGTGGCCCCTGGGCGCATATAAGGGAGCCCTAGACTCTGGTACCTAAACTGGGGTAATAAAGAAAGGACGGTCATCAATATCCTGTCAGTTAAACTCTGCGTCATTTTCATTCTCTATCAAAACACGGAACCACTTTGATCCGTGTCGCTGAACCCAGGCTAAGGGATTCCTAGTTCGCTTGGCTACTGAGATTCCAATTAAGCCAATGACCCTGTTTGCTGCTTGGCCGAATCACTGAGATTCGCTGCACAACTTGTTGTTCTGGCTGAGAAGTCGGCTGCCTTTTGTGATGAGGTAACTAGAGAATCCTGGAAGGGGATGGAGGGCTGGGAGAGACTGACAGGGAGCTCCGGGACTCGCCCGTATTCACTGTGCTGTATCCACCACGGTGTATCCCTCTTCACACGCTTTCTTGGGGGGCCCTTCTCAGTTAATATCCGTAACTGTAAGATGCAGCAAGTTGGCTTACTCTGAGTAAGCACCAAGCCAAAAGAGTGGGAGGAGGCAGAAACAAGGTTTACTCCTTTTATTAAAAGGAAATTTACAACAGACTTGTAAAATTGAAAAACAAAATCAGTTCTCATATAATTTCTGGATTTCCTATTACAGTCATTGCTGCACAAAACATATTACAAATTCTATAAGTGAAGAGGTTGGCTAGAGTTTGTTGTGTTTTTATTTTTTTAAGAAAAATTCCGAATTAGGGAGAGTAAGAACGTGTGGATATGTTAAAACATTGAAATCATGGGTACTGAAATCATTGGCTATTTAAACTTAGATGGTAATACCTATTTCTATACCCACTTCTAGTCACCCAGACAGTAGACCAAGACCTCTCCTTTTAAGTATGGTAGGCAAAAAGTCAGTAAGATAAAGGGATAACTAGTAGTTTGAATATTAGAATCAAAATTCAGTTAGATAAGTTCTTGCTAAAGAAGCACTTAAGACTATGAATTAATGTAAATCAGCACATCATTAGACATTACATTGGCTTTATCAAAGTATTTTATGCAAATATCTTGAATTAATGAAGGGTTCAGTTCAGTTCAGTTCAGTCGCTCAGTCGTGTCCGACTCTCCACGACCCTATGAATCACAGCACGCTAGGCCTCCCTGTCCATCTCCAACTCCCGGAGTTCACTCAAACTCGTGTCCATAGAGTTGGCGATGCCATCCAGCCATCTCATTCTCTGTCGTCCCCTTCTCCTCCTGCCCCCAACCTTTCAGTACAGGTAAAAAGAAAGCAAGCACTTCCCTCGTTCCTGAATGAGACCACTGACCTACAGAGGCTTTCAGTAGAGTTCTGATCAGAGCTCAGTTACTCTATTAGGCCTGATGTTGTGAACTGAAGAGCCAATAGATTCATGCCAAGGAAGTTACATATTAAGAGAAATACTAATAGGTTAATGAAATTGATGCATAAGAGGTGCTTAATATTCACTGGGTGAATAAACATATAGTTAGGTATATAGACAGCTTAAATAAGGCATAGTAAGAAGATTCATAATTGCAAATTTAGAAAATTTCTTCCATTTATGTGAGAACTTAAAGGAACATGGGCATTCATCAAAGCATAAACTAAGTGCAAGAGTTATAAAAGATGTCTCTTTAGTAACACCTGTAAATACATTAACTCTCTGAAAAGTTTGGTTCTTGAAAAATATGTTTCAGTTTACTTGCTTCATGGTAACTCTCACAGACACAAGAAGTGGAGTAAACTTCCGTTACTTATAAGCTTTAAAGTTTTGTAATTTTACATTATTTATGTTTCTATGGCAGTTATTCCTGAAAAGTCAAGTTCAGATTATAAAGAACAAACCATTAGAAAACTAAAGTTCTATATGAATTCTGTGGCCACTTCGGTTATTGAAGGTGTAAGAGATCAAATAACTTTCCACCTAACTTTGTTGTTGTTTAGTTGCTAAGTCATGCTCAATTCTTTGCAGACCCTGTGGACTGTAGCCCACCAGGCTTCTCTGTCCATGGGATTTCCCAGGCAAAAATACTGGAGGGGGTTGACCATTTCCTTCTTCACATAAGATAACCTCTGTTAATTCATATTTTATATAAGTAGGAAACACCAGACATTGCTTTTATTCTTTCTGATTAAAGGAAATTTGCATATCTTACTCAGTATACACATTTTAAACTTTTAAACCTAAAGCTTATAATAAATGTGATAAGTATTGAAGTACAAAAATAATCATTATGAATGTGCCAATTAACCCCTCTGAATTGAAAATACTTTCAGAAATAAGTTGCAGAAAATATTGTCATGATTTTACACCTGCATGTTTAATTGCCAGGATAATTTATGACAATTCAGATCATTAATATATTTAGCAACTGAAAACTTACACGATCTACCTTTTCTAATTAATTCATATATTGAAACAAAAATAAAAATAGATACATTTTTGTTCAGTATTTAATATTGTGAACATCAGTGCTCAAAGAGAAAGGATTCTGTAAATAAAGATAGAGAAGAAATGATAAACACCAGCTAGGAAAGTAAAACTGTGGACTGAATATTTTTTTATGAAAATGTGATTGTTTTATTTCTAAAAACAAGTTAGGTGAAGGGAAGTATAAACTGTTAAGTTTTCTTTTTTTCAAAATCATGATGGCTGAACATTTCATGAGATCAGATTCTAATGTGCATCTTTTCTTTCCAAGTTGTATTGTCTAGGCCAAACTGAAACTAGGGTTATTCACCTCTTTAATATCTATGGAAAACCCACCAGAAGCATTTTGGTTCTTATTAAAAATGATGTTGAAGAGACAGCTGAAAACAAAAACCTTGTCTTTTCACCTAATTTATGCTTCATCACTCCCCACAACACATATTCATACCAAATAAACATTACAACTGATTAGTTCAACCCAACTTACACTGGACATTTGCTTCTGTCTAGTTGTGATGAAAAGCTGTTTTGGAACTATTCATATCTTTCCTCTCCTTATGTTTCCTAGTTCTAATCCTCCAAGCTGCATTGAGATGTTAATATTTTAAGAGATTTGAGAATATTTTGATCAGGAATGCAATATCATGGCTGTATCTATTTAATCAGTGCAAATACAGACCTGCTCTCTGAAAACATTGGTACTACCAAAATAACACCTATGATGAAACAGTACTTTCAGAAGAAGAAGCTCTTCACTGGAGAAACTGAAAATTAAAGACACATACATTGAAAATATATTGGTTTGAAACCATGTGGTTCCATGAACTATTCAGTACATGGAGTGAAATAAACTTAAGTCTCAATGATTCTTCTGAAAGTTGTTTCACTTAAACAGGTTGTGAAAGAGAGATAATAGTTTCAGCTGTTGACATTTTCTTGGAACTAAACTGTAGGTGATAGCCCATTAATATTAGTGTAGATTAGTCAATGCTTTGAAAAAACCTTTCCTTTGAAACTCGGCCGTGTCATTGAGTAATGGCTTCTTGAGAAGCAACAGATGACACGTGGGCCCAGTTTTACACATAAAATTCAAAATGTTAAGTAAAGCATTAATTTAAAAATAAGCCTCAATAGCTTTATCTAGCACACTCCATTCTTTTGGAGAAATGGCAAGTGAAATGTAATGAATCAGATACACATTCACTGTACTCTGCCTGTCGTGTGCTATGGTCTAAAAACGTTGAAAAGTTACCGTGAGTCATTTCCTTGAACAAATATTATCAATAGTAAAATTTACTTAAGACAGGAAGATAAGAATTATTACCAAAAAAGGAAAGTGGGAAAAAGAGAGTAAGTCAATATTTATGAGTACTTAAGGTATGCCAGGAACTGTGCTAGAAACTTAGTTTTTTATCTTTACACCTACCCTAACACTAAGGTATTATTACTAACTTTTAAAGAGTCTGAAAAGGCTAAATTACTACCAAAAAGAAAAAAAAAAAAAATCACAGAGTTTCTTTGTGGTAGAGTCAGAATTTGAACCCATGTCTACTTGATTTTAAAGCCAATATTCCTTTTACTTGATTCTTATGGTTTCAAAAATAAAATTAGTAATCTTTTAACAAGATCCATGAGTTCATTGGATTCTTATAGCCATTTATTTATTTAGCTTTTCAAATGTTGTAACATTGGGACATAAATGACCCCATTATAACTCTAGAATTTGAAACAACACTGTTAACTAAGGCTCTGTCCGTTTTGAAGCAGAGTAGGAGATGAGATACTCAGCTCAAGCCAATTGTTCTCAAAACTATTTCCTTTCTTACTCTTGAATCTAGATGTAATGCGTGTGGAAAGAAAAAAAAAGAAAAAGCTTATTTTCATGGATAAAATTCTAGATAATAGACTTTTAAATAGTTATGAGATTATAATTTCTAAATAAAAAATTGTCATTCAAACCTTGAAAACATCTGTAGGCTGTTCATAAAATGTCTTTGTACAAAACACAGTCATGTTAACACAGGTTTATGTTATATCTTATCAGTGTTATATGAAATTTCTAGAGAAGTGTTTTTGTCTTAATTTTAATTGCTTAATTATCTTGCATGTCCCTTGGTATTTAATGAAGGGAGCACTCTTTCATGCATCCCAAAAGACATGGTTCAGCTGGTGGCACATTTTAACACATTTGCCATTTTTTAAAAAAAATACACCTGCATTTAAAACCAATGTGCTTAAATCCAAAAACCCATTGACATTGAAGTTGAGGAAATACATTTTTTGAATATATGTCATATATGACAAAAATTAGCACTGAAGTGATACCTATTCAGGAGATATTATTTGAATATTGGTAAATGGATAATTGAATAAATAGATGAGTGACACACGAATCAGTCCTTCATCTTTGCGTTTTCTGGCACAGCTCCCTCTCTACGGAATAACTTCTCTCTTACTGCTTCCTGCCAGAATGTTCTCCGGGCACTAAACCTAGCTCAATATCACTGTCTCCTTGAAAGCTTCCTTCATGTCTCCAGGTGTCTCAAGTATAAATACAAGCTAAACCCTTGTTATAGTCTACCTTACAGATGGATAGAGGTCTTAAAGTAAACTCCTTTAAGAAACCCAGAGGATACTCAAAAACGTGTGAGTTTTAAAGTGACTTCAGTTCAGTTCGGTTCAGTTCAGTCGCTCAGTCGTGTCCGACTCTTTGCGACCCCATGTGACTGTCATAAATCTTACGCTTTTGCATTTAAGCATACTTATTTCATAGTTTTATAATTCCATTGCTAAATCGTGAGTTTATTTATTTACCTAATGAAGCCATTATAATAATAATTTGCACTTATACGATATTGTGAGTACTGTATTACTTCCTATGTTATAAACATTAACCCACTGATATTCCATGGACATGACTTCCAGTCAACTGGTAACTCTATAATGCTCATTTTCACAGAATTTATATAGTCAGTTATTAATGTGCTTTAAGTGGTGCTGTGCTGAAATTCTTAGGAGGGAGTTTTTGTTCTTTTACACTGTAAGTGTGATTAGAGTTGAAAGAATATTTCTCAGGAATACTTACTGAACTCAAGGCAGTCAGAGACTTCTTTGGTGTGATCACAATTGTTAAATTAAGCTGAGAATTCATGTCAAAGCCTTGACAACCTATGATGTCCAGTTGTGAGTGGCATGAGCTTTTATTTTTTGGAGGGCGGTTAGTAGTTTTTTATTCTATTTATTCTGCCTGGGAAACTTGTTACAAATGAAAGTTTATGAACAGTGTTCACGTACCCTTTGTTGTTGTTTGTGTCGGATTGTTTGTGACCCCATGGACTGTAGCCCACCAGGCTCCTCTGTCCGTGGGATTTCCCAGGCAAGAATACTGGAGTGGGTTGCCATTTCCTTCTCCAGGGAATCTTCCCAACCCAGGGATGGAACCTGCCTCTCCTGCTTGGAAGGCAGATTCTTTACCACTGAGCAACCTGGGAAGGTCTCAGGTACCCTACTACACTTTTAATATATTTTACCTCTAAATGATGGTGAAGAAGCTACACATGGTTCATAGCTCAATGCATCATAATTTTTATTTTCACAGAATTAAGATACTTAGTGTTCAGCATATGCTTTTTGAATGGGTGAATGGAATGAATGAATGCATGGGTGATTGTTGTCAGCTGCTATGCTCAACCTCTGTATTTTAATATGCTGTTCTTTCAAGGAACTGGTCACATACCTGTATGAATCACCCCAAAAATGATGGATGAAAGGACAGGAGTGATGCATAATGTACACTGGATGAAGGGTGGAGAGCCCACCGTGTTTTATATATAACCATCCCAACTGTTTGTGAAACAGGGGTATCATTTTATATAAAAATCTCTTTCATGATAGGTAAAGTAGGGTTGCATACCCCAAAGATCACACTGAAGACGACACTTTAAATGAATTCTCTTCTGTGGTGGTTGTAGTTTGATAAGTAATTTTTGGATTCATTTAATTGTATAGTGATACACACACACACATATATATATATATACAAATATATATCTATGCATTTAAACATATACCAACCCTTAAAACCTGCCTTTGAATTCATTAATAAACATAAATTATATATATATATCTCTCCATCTGTATGTACTGTATATGTGTATATAAGTAAGTAAACCTATACATATAGCTATATATAATGCCATATAAGTAGTAAAGATTAAGAAGGAGTGGGAGACTGCTTCTAGGGACAGGTTCTTAAGATGATGCTTGCAGAGTAATTACTAGAGACAGTGAGATTAAAATTGTTAGCAAAGAAGGTAGACTAGCCCATAAAAGACAACAGAAGTTATCTGCTGGTGTGTTAGTGTCCCTGTGGAATGGTTAGACATGTACTGAATGACTTGGAAGGTCATCTAATTCAAAAGTTTTTTTAAAAAAAGATATACTCTCAAATGCTTTTTTCTGAATAGCAGATACATATTATATACATACACACACACACATATATATATATACACACATGAAATGTTTGATGAAGGACTTATTTCATGCGTGACAGTCATCCCCACTAGATGCTAAGAATAAAGAGGTACATCTCACCTTTTTTGTTTAAGATTTCAAAAGAAGATTCTCCTAAGCCTCTTCATAACATGTTCTAGTGTCCCCTGTTATCTTGTAGACATTTTGCTTTTTTATTGTCACCTAATCTCTCCTCATGGAAATGGAAAACTCATTAAGAAAATAACACAAGTCAAACTAAGATAAATATAGTCTACAATTGGAATTTAGAACAATGACATAGGGTCACATTGGAAGAAATACAAATCCATCTTCTCTTCCTTGTCTCAAATTATTGTTTCTTATAAAAATAGGGCTTAGAGTTTCCAACTATAAATTTATGTTCAAATTACATAACATTATCGACACTGTTAAAGATGGTGCTTTCCTTTTATATATAGATATTACTGAGTTAACCATTCAAAGGAGAAAAATTGTTTTCCAAATCTTGGTGGATTTATGGTGACATACCCACATGGTGCCCAATCCCTCTTTAAAACAATGAAGAAACCTAAGAGAAGAAGACTATTTTAAAGCTAGGGGTGTCTTAACTTGGATCCTTACACCCCTATCCCATTGCCTTGGAACATAAAACACTTTGGCTCAAGAAAGTCTTGTATGGACCCATTCTAGAATCATCTAGCAGTTCTCAATATGCACTGTTAGTGTTTTCTAGGAAGCTCTTATGTCTACAGCTGAGGATGTATTGAAGACGTCGAAATAGACCATCTACCTCATGACCTTAAATTTTGGGAACAAAAAAGGGACTGCAGTCAGCTACATTCTACTTTGTGGAATAATTTTTTGGGAACTTCATTCCTAGGGCTATCCACTGTTTACCAGGATTTTTTATTTTCTGAAAATCATCATGTGAAATAATCAGAGTGCCTATCTCTAAGCCTCTGAGAGCCTCTACAATTAAAGAGAAAGAAATACTTTTAAAGAACACTCAAATATTAGGGTTATTATTGCTCCATAGGATATTAGATAGCTTTGTATCTAAAAAAAAAAGATATGTCTCTCTGTATGTGCTGTATAAAAAGAAAATGTTGGCAGAGGCAAAAGACTTACTTGCTTATCTGGTTCATTTTAACCTCACAGCTTAACATTCTGATTTGTAATGTGCAAGCTACTTAGAGAACTGAACCGCGTATTTTCATTTAGCAATCCAGCATGTTCTTGGAACAAAGTGAACCAGCAAATGATTTTGCCTTTTCATGAATAAAAGAAGCCTTAATGAAAAAACATTTCATTATAATAGTCCTTATGATAAAGAATTTTCCCCAATATATAAAATATCAACAATCTTAACCTGAAGAATAAAAACTGCTTTTTGTTGTTGTACTGAACAGGGAATCATTAAAACCAGAAATTTCTAATCTTCCTAAATATTTTCTTACTACTTATTACATTGCTATAATTGAAATATTGGGAACAAATATATATTAAAAATCACCTCTTTTTAAGATTAATAGTTAATGGTTTTCGTAAGCACAAAATGCATAAAATCTGTTCTATAATGCAATATTTTAGTCTCTGATTGTTTTCTTAACATAGATTTCCACAAAATAAAAATAGAGACAGGAGACAACCTGATTGAGAAGAATTCAACACACCGTGTTTTTGAAATGATCCATTGTTGAATAGCCTAGATATATTTGAACCATACAACCCTGATTCATTTCAGTTTACTTAAAGTTATTTGAAAGCTGAGATACTCTCTAATAAGAGTCAAGATCTTCAAAAATATACAAGGATTGTGTGTCAAATATTGAATATGATTAAAGGTAATCTCTACTCATTGAATATATTGCTATTCAGTAGCTTTTAGGAGTGTTTCATAGTCTGACAGAACTTATTTTGATTTTAATCATAATGAAGTGGATAAACAAGTATAATAAAGACAGTGACTGCTCAAAGGGTTTCATGTACCCTTTGGTTCATCTCCAATGCAACATGCCATATCTACTGTTTGCACTCCACCCATCGTTATACCTACAGATAAACATCTTCAGTTGCCCAGTTGGTCCTGTGTGTAGGGCTGCTCCCACATAGATTGGAGGTTGATGACAGAGGAATGGCCATATAGGAACCCACATTGCCTGCTGCTTTGATCAGATCAGGGTATTTCCATCGGTAGATGGCAATTATGATGAACATTTATTTTTCTGGACGTTTATAAAAGTGTGGTAAGGTTCTGTATTCATGGTGAAATTTAATTGCAACCTCTAATAAATTATGGCTTCTGATAAAAAACTCTAGTTTCTTTTCTGTAAGTTAGAGATAATAGTTTCTTTCTAATATATGTAAGAAAATTTCATATCAAGTAGGGCTTAAGCAAAGGATTTTAAGAAAGGGGATTTCATATTGTTACATTCTTTCTTGGTATACAAGAAGGGGCACAATTAAACTATTGGGCTTAAGAAAAATGATCAGTTGTACTCTGCTCCATTATGATGGGAAAATCATTATGTGGTTGAAACTGGGATTTCTGCCCATTTTTGTGCTTTACACTGAAATGAATGTTAACCATCATTATAAGGATAAATTCTATATGAATTCACTATAAAAACCTGTGTGAATATTTTAAGTATCTTATCTGAAATAACAAATACTTAAGATATACTACTGATTTATTATCACTACTCATTAATTTTAAAAAGAATTTAACATTTTAATTTTAATGCATGCAGCAAATACTTTATTTTCCTAAAATTCATAGCAGCATTTTGAAAGTGTCTGCCAATTATTTGACATACATTGTGAGACCAACCAATACAAAATATTTATCTATTGATGAGCTATTGTCTTTTTTATTTCTTATCACAAAATATGGTGGAAATAAACTTGAAGGACAGTATATTGATCTTTTAAAGAATAAAATTTTATACATAGAGACACATGCATTCAGTAGAGGAATGGGATGAGTTGGATAGATTTAATTTTTTTAAGAGCAATTATAAATCTGTTTTATTTTTATTTTAGTTTTCTCTTATGTTACTATAATTGCGAATGCTACACCTGCTGTCCTTAGATGCCCTCTGCCATCCATCTGTAGGCAACCAAGAGTTCTTTTCAGCATGTTTAATGTCAGTGGGCCAAAACTTTTCTCAGTTTTTGTTTGATTGAAAATGTTTTTATTTGATCTCACTTTTAAGGCTATTTCTGTTGTTTGGAGTATTCTAGATTAGAAATTTTTTTCTTTCAGTACTTCATGCTCCTCAGTTGACTTTCAGCTTCTATCATTTCTGCTGAAATGTCAACCATCAGTCAGATTATGGCTCCTTTGAGGGCAATATATTCTTTATTTTTGGTTGCTTTTATGCTTTCTTTTAGTCTTTGTTTTCATTAGTTTTACGATTATGTACCAAACTGAGCTTTTTAGATTTCTGTTGCTTGGTATTTGAAACACTTTTAAAATATGACTTGATTTCTTTCATCAGTTTTGGAAAATTTTTGTTCATTAATGTTCAGAGGTAGTTTTGCACTTACCTTTCCCCCTTTAATGCCTCCAATTATTAATATTTTTTTCTTTTTACTCTGTGCCATATATCTAGTATTCTTTTATTAATTATTCTTTTAATGTATTTCCATGCATATTTGCTTTCTCTGCTATTACCTGGATATTTTAAATGGTTTTATCTATCCTCTGGAAGGCAGATAACATGTGAGTAAACATCTTAAACCAATCAGAACCTGAGCAGATAAGAAGTTAATTTCAACCTTTGCAAGCCTATGAACCCCTGGCTGACCCCCAGGATATGTTATAGGACCCCAGGGCCTGAGCACCTTGGCTATGTAGTAAGATCACTCCTCCTTTAAGGTTCCAGGATAATGAATTTTATCTCTGCAGTTTTGTAAGGTTCGTGAATACTCTGCCCTAAATTTCAGCAGCTTTCTTAATTATTTTCCTGCAAAGCTTAAGATTTTAACAAATGCTTTGAGAAAAGAGCTTCTGGGTGTAAGACATACTTCCATCTGTCTCCCTTCTTACCAGGACATGAAACCCTTGTATCTGCCTTGGCAAATGCATTAAGAGGAAATGTGGTTTGTAGAAGGTCAAGTCATCTCTCGGTGGTTTCTCTCCAACTAAGATACTGACTCTTCAAGTACTTGTTAGCTTTGCCACTCTTTTTTAAGTTGATTTTTTAAAAATTTATTTCAGATTGAAGTACAGTTGATGTACAATGTTGTCTCAGTTTCAGCTGTACAGCAGAGTGATTCAGCTATACATATACAAATATCCATCCTTTTTCAGATTCTTCTCCCATGAGTGATTACAGAGTATTGAGTAGAGTTCCCTGTGCTATACAGTAGGTCCTAGTTGACTATTTTATATATAGTAGTGTATATATGTTAATCTGAACCTCCTAACTTATCCCTGTCCCTACCCTTCCCCTTTGGTAACCATGTTTGTTTTCTAAGTCTATGAGTCTGTTTCTGTTTTGTAAATAAGTTCACTTGTATCACTTTTTTAGATCCCATTTATAAGTGATGTTATATGCTATTTGTCTGACTTAACTTCACTTAGTATGATAACTGCAGCTCTTCTTTAGATAGAGATTTATTTACTTCTTTGTTTATATTTACCCAGCTTTTCTAAATGTTATCAAAAAAAATATTAGGCCACTACATGCCATTCTATCATAGCTAGAAACACAAGTACTTCTTTTATATTTTGAATTTAGTGCCAAAAAATTTAGTCAAAGCATTTAAAAAGAAATTATACATATATGGTATAGTATAGACATATAATTATACCCACAGGGAGAGAAATGTAGCAACTGCAACATAGTTACACAATTTTTTATTTGATTTTTTAAATTAGCTCAGAAATAACATTATTCTTACAAAATTACCAAGTCTTTGACTTTAGAACAATCATTTTAAACAACCAATTTAAAGCTATTTTGTATAAAATAATAAATTCTAAGTAAAACCTTATTAATGTGACTCAAATCAATTGTAATTAAGTTTCAACTAATAGCTCTTTCTTACTGAATCACAAACACACTATTAACTGAACAAAAAGTAGAGCAATATAATGCAGTAGCAATTTGACCTCTTTGTCACCGAGGTGAGATGTTTTTCAGGGCTGTGGTTTTCTGAGTAATCTTCATTTCTCCCATTCAAAGTCCATTACATAAAGACGGGGAAGTGTCGGTGCTCACTGCCGTTTATGCTACAGTTATAACTGTTATGGCTAAAATTGCCTAAAGCCTGATAAATTTCCTTAAAGGTGTTCTGTGGATGTACCCAACACTATAGTACACCTTTTCCTTTAACTTGAGGCATCGGCCAAACCTGCCTATGAGATATTGTCTCTGAATCCTTCATCAGGATCACTTCAGTATTTGATTACTGTATCTGCTAGTTGTGTTCATATGATCCAAATCCGTCTTTGTTTACCTGAAGATGTGCATTTTCTTTTTTGAAAAAATATATATTGTGGTTTTCTTCTGTACAAAATGGATTCAGGAGTAGATGGGGAGGATGCTCTCTTCCCAGTGTAGACAGTCCAGATCCATCACTGGACCCAGCACAGCATGGCCTCAGTTCCACCCTGATGAGTGAGTTAGGTTGTCAACACTGAACCTTCTGGGACTGGAGAATTTTACGTTTTCCCCACAGCCCCTTTCAGGCTAATAACTGACTTTAAGTGTGATGAAGCCTAAGTGGAAAGGGTCTGGGTAAAAGATCAGTTACATTTGCCCAGAAGAGAATGAGGAGTTCGAATAAATTCTATGCTCAGGGATGGTTGGTCCTTACCCAGAAATGAGATGCATGTTTGTCTTTTGAGATGACAGTCCCACCCTCAGCCACTCTGTTGCCATGGTTGTGACCATGGTCCTGAAGACTACATCTATATCCATGGAAAACAGTTCATCGCATGACCAACAACACGTGCACCATCTCTGAACTTCAGGTGTGAAAGTGAAAGTGTTAGTCACTCAGTCGTATCCAATGCTTTGCGACCCTGTGGGCTATAGCCTGCCAAGCTTCTCTAGCCATGAAATTTTCCAGGCAAGAATACTGGAGTGGGTAACCATTCCCTTCTCCAGGGGATCTTCCTGACCCAGGGGTTGAACCCTGGGATCTCCTGCATTGCAAGCAGATGCTTTACCATCTGAGCCACCAAGGAAGCCTTCAGGAACACCTACCACAAAGCCAGACTTTCCTTCCAGTGGAACATCATGGCCACCAAGCCCAGGATTCATCCTAGTTGTGGGTATCAATAGCTTGTTCTTTTAAATTCCTTAGTAGTGTTCCTTGATGTGGGTGACCAGCTTTCATTAACAGTTAGGAGCATACCATGGACAAGCTGGAGGGCAGCTGAGCTCACTTGCCCACAAGGCTACCTGCCTATCCAAGACCTAAGCCTCTGTAGCTACACACCCAGTCTTCTCACCAGGAAGCCTGTAGAGTTTGTCTAACTGTGGGAATCGAGCACTGTGGGGAATGGGGCTGTGATGGAACTTCAGTCCCTCTTCTGATATATCTGGAGGGAGGTAACCAGGCTCTTTCCCTGTAATCGTGGGGTGCCATCTGGAGCACTTTGGGGTTATAACTTTTACCCAAGACAGAAGAGCATGTTCAGGGTCTTTCAAACCTGACCCCTAGAAGCCCATTTCATTTCTTCTCCAAAGCCCTAAAAAAACAAATAATTTAGTCCTTAATTTTTTGTGACCCCAGTACGACTTCCTTTCATTTCCACACACCATTTGGATTTGCCAGAAAGCCATCATGCCACTTTTCTCTTATTAGTACTAATGACCAAGAGCGTCTTATCATGGACCCGAAGGCTTTCTTGGATGACTTCAGTAATCATTCAGTTGTCTCCTAACTGGATCTGCATTTACCTAGATAATAGGATGTGAGTGGGGTGTAAAATTGGAGGGATCTATCAGTTGGCGCAGTGGTAAGGAATCTGCCTGCGAATGTAGAAGATGAAAGAGACACAGGTTCGATCCCTGGGTCAGGAAGTGCCCCCAGAGGGGGAAATGGCAACCCATTCCAGTATTCTTGCCTGGAAAATTCCATGGACAGAGGAGTCTCAGGGGCTCCGGTCCATAGGGTCACAAAGAGTCAGACACTGCTGAGAATGCACACACCATGCTCTTTCTACTTCTGGTCTTCTCAGTGGAGACCTCAAGTCCCATCCATTGCTGTATGTCTTGACATGCCCACTAGCAGACCATGTGCTCTGACAGACAGGAATGGTGTGGACTAAGGAAGAACTCTGGAACCTGAATATCTTTCCCCTCCATATAATCCTGTGTCCCCCGCCCTCCTTGTCTGCTGTGTCTGTCTGCCCTGATGCTCCACGGATGCTGTCCTGGTTGCAGTTTGTGTATTAAAGTCTTTTCTACTGAAGTTTTTTAATGATCAAAGAATTTATACTGTACATTTTTTTTTTTTTACAAACATCAATTTTGAGACACAATTCTGTAACTGCAAAATTGAAAACTTTCAAGACTGAAATCCTCTTTGAGCCATTAAGTCACTCAGACTTTAACCATATTGGGTTCCGTTTTCTTGAGTGTTTTGTGAAAAGTCACATCTAATGCAATTTTTCTTGAAATCTTCTAGACCCTTGCTTTGTGGTATCGCATTGGAGCTTAAAGTCACATGTAGTTCCCCAAATACACAATTATCATACTAAATAACTAGCAGGCTTTTCATAAATTTGGGGACCAGCTAAGAGTAGGGAAGTTTATGGTGCTCTAATAGTGGCTAGAATGAAGTTTTCCAATTCTTTTATTCTGAAAATAACAATAAAGGTAACATTAGTTCACATTTAATGAGTGATTATATGGCAGGCCCTAGGCTGTTTGGTTTGCCTGCATTATCTTGTTAGCCTTGGGACAATCATCATCACCCCCATTTTACAGATAAGGAAAATAAAGGCTTAGGTTGATTAAATAGCTTTCCCAAGTCACATAGTTATTATGTGGTAGTGCCCTGAATTAAACCCAAACCTGACAAATTCCACAACTGTTTCTTAACAATTACGCTATAAGATAATGCAAGCTTGGAATCTGAAACGTTTTCTCAGGGTACCCACATGAATTACTGAGCAGTTGCTAGTTTTCTTATTTATTAGTCCTAGCATGCATGCAATCATGTTTCCAAGCCTTTTCACATTTTATTTGTTGTTGTTGTTTAGTCACTAAATCATGTCAGACTCTTTTGCAATCCTGTGGACTGTAACCTGCTAGGCTCCTCTGTCCATTGGATTTTCCAGGCAAGAACACTGGAGTGGGTTGACATTTCCTTCTCCAGTGGTTCTTGCTGACCCAGGGGTAGAACCTGCGCCTCCTGTTTTGCAGGAAGATTCTTTACCACTGAGCCACTTGCTAAAGTGTTAAATTTTTAGGGACTGGGTTTAAATCCAATTGTACAATGTCTGGGAAAACACTGTCCTTATTCCTTCCTTTTTTGTTCTTATCTGTATTTATCAATGTCAATTTCAGGAAAACTCACCCAATCTTTATCTTTCTTTGCCTTTTCAAGTCTATTTTAAACAAGACTGTCCCAAGGTCTGCCTCTTGATTTATATTTTGTGTGTGCCTGTGGTTTTTGATAGAAACCATCTCTAACCATGAGAAATCATTCCTTTGTTTTCCATCGCTGTGTTTTTGTCATTTTGAGAATATAAGAGAAATGAAATGATACAGTATTTGATCTTTGGAGATTGGCTTCTTTCACTCAGTATCAATGCTGTTGAGATTGATCCACAGTATTTTGAGTTTCAATAGTTTTTTCCTTATTTATTGATGAGTAGTATCCCATAGTGTGGATGAACCACATGCTGCTTAACGTCTGGGTTATTTTCAGATTGTTACCATCACCAACAATACTGCTATAAACATTTGTGTACCAATTTTTGCGTGAACATAAGTCTTCATTTATCTGGGATACATGCCCAGAGTATAATTGTTGAGTCATATGCTAGTTGCACATTTATTTATTTTTAGTTTTTAAGAAACTGCTACAACTACCTTTCCGCATGACTGTAGCGCTTTATAGCCTTAGCAAAAATATATGAATGGTCAGGTTCTCTACATCCTTATCATAAAAGGACGTTGGAACATAGAATAAGGTAACAGCTATACCTTCACACCATTATTATTTTTTATTCTAAAATTCAGCCATTCTTCTAGTAGTGATATCTCATTGTGGCATTCATTTGCATTTCTCCAGTGGCTAATGATGTCAGGCATCATTTTATGTGCTTATTTGCATTTGTATATCATCTTCCAGTGACTGTCTCCTTATGTATTTGGCACATTATCTAATGTGCTTTTGTTCTTGTTTTCAATGTTGAGATTTGAGAGTACTTCAAGTATCTATATACTAGTCATTTATCTAATGTGGTTTGCAAGTATTTTTTTCACATCAATGGCTTGTCATTTCATCTTCTTAAGTCATTTTCAGGGTGAAAGTTTTAATTTTGATGAAATCCAATGTATAATTTTTTTTTCTTTTTTAGCACAAAGCATAGAGAAAACAAGCGATTACTCACATCCCCACAGCAAAGAAAGCCAGCTTATTGACTTCTTCTCTTGCTTCTAGTTATAGCTTCACAAGCCTAATGGGCTACAATCCATGGGGTGGCAAAGAGTCAGACACGACTGAGTGACTAACACATAAATACATACATATAGTTATACTGTTTCCATCTGTCTGGGCCATTCTTATTTCTGTTGACATACAGGTATACCATAAATTTCTTCCTGTATATTTTTTATTAAATGCATGAATGCGTATCATGACCTTCTATAAATCATCTGTTCTTATATACAGTTAATCACAATTTGAACTATTTTTCATTTTATTTTTCATTGCTCCAGATAATGAAGGACAGGGAAGCCAGGCATGCTGCAGTCCATGGGGTCACAAAGAGTTGGACATGACTGAGCGACTGAGCAACAACAAAACTTACTTACAATGCATCATCTCTAGCCACTGACAAAACATTTATTGCCTTTGTGGTGATTACAGTTAGGTGGGTCTGTCTTGAATTCCAGATTCATGATGAGTTAATTAGTTGAGAAGCAAAAAAGAAAAAAAAATCCATTAAGAATGACTCTGGATTTGCAGAGAAGATAGATCCCCAAGCCAATACTCAAATGATATATGTATTCATATAATTATTATAGTGAAAATGAATCTAAATGGTTTTTCAACTGTAGAATCAACCTTTAGCCAAAAGATAGAGGGCCAACTTTAGTGACAGAATGAAAGGTTGTTGCTGACCCACGCAAAGATGCCGGGATTCTTGGCCTCTGGAGGAGAAGAATTCAATCCGGGGCCAGAGACAAGGCTTGATCGCTCGGAGCTTTGGTGTAATAAAGTTTTATTAAAGTATAAAGGAGATAAAGAAAGCTTCTGACATAGGCATCAGAAGGGGGCAGAAAGAGTACCCTCTTGCTATGGTTAGTGTTAGTGTTAGCCGCTCAGTCGTGCCCGACTCTTTGCAACCCCAGGACTGAAGCCCACCAGGCTCCTCTGTCCATGAAATTTTCCAGGCAAGGATACTGGAGTGGGTTGCCATTTCCTTCTCCAGGGGATCTTCCCAACCCAGGGATCGAACCCGGGTCTCCTGCACTGCAGGCAGATTCTTTACCGACTGAGCTATATGGTTAGCCACGGAGTTATATGCTCTCTAATTAATTATTACAGTGAATCAAAAGAATGTCTGGAGGTTGTAAAGACCTCAGTAAACCGACTACCATAACTTACACCTTAAGATAACAGGATTAGCCAGAAGGTTTTTTCCAGAGACTGACCTCAAGCAGGATACACTATTGTTATATAATCCTAAGGAATGTAGAGGGACAAAAAAGTTTGTCCTTTCTTCCTCCTTGAGAATTCCAGACCCCTCTCTCCTAGGGGACCCCTAGACTTCTTATCAACCTGCCTAGGAAATGACTCTCAAGAACCTACTGGACCTGTTATAAAGTTGAAAATATATAAGTAAATTTATAGCTCACAGAAGTCAGGAGATGAAATTTAAAATGAGGACAGAACATGAAATATAAATTTATGAATATTATTATTTATGAATGGTATTTAAACTTATGAATATTATTAAATATAAATTTATAAATGTATATTTAAATATACATGTATGAATATTATTAAATATAAATTTATAAATGAATATTTAAATTACATTTATAAATATTATTCTAAAATATAAAATAGTTTGAACCATATGAAACTGCCTATATGTGATGATTTTTTAAAATACAAAATGACTTTCATATGATTCAACTTGTGCTAGTGGTAAAGAGCCTACCTACCAATGCAGGGAAGATGCCCTGGAGGAGGGCATGGCATCCCACTCCAGTATTCTTGCCTGGAGAATCCCACTGACAGAGGAACCTGGTGGGTTACAGACCATAGGGTCTCAAAGGGTCGGGCATGACTGAAGTGACTTAGTACACATGCAATACTAAAATAACAGTCATCATTAGGTGGAAAATACAGAAGATTGGGAAGAGATAGTAAACATGAAGGAGGTCCTTATCATTCATAGCAGGACACCGATAGAAAGGTGTCTAAAGGGTCATATTAAAATATTATTTTGCAAAGTTAATCTTTGTAATTATTAACTTTCAGATACCAATCACATTTATATTGAACCTGTCTTCATATTTTTTTAGCTTTGTTGATGTGTAATTAATTAATAAATTGTAAGATATTTAAAATGGACATTGTGGGGATTTGATACAGGTCTGCATGGTGAAAGGATTCCTCCCACCTAGTTAAAAATCCACCATCTCACATCTTTATCTTTTTTTTTTTTTTTTGATGAGAACATTTAACTTCTCATCTTTTAGCAAATTTCAACTATAAAATACAGTTTTTTCAACTATAGTCACCATGTTATACATCAGATCTTCAGCTCTTATTCATCTCATAGTTGAAGGTTTGTACCCTTTTAGCAACCTCTCACTAGTTTCCCTAAACCAGCATCCCGGCTCTTATGAACCACTTTTCTACTCTCCATTTCTATGAGTTTGATTATTTTTTTAGATTCTATATATAAATTAGATCATACAGCATTTATCTTTCTGGTCTGGCTTATTTCACTTGGTTTAATGTCCTCAGGGCTCAACCGTCTTGTTACAAATGGTAGAATTTCCTTCTTTCTCATGGTTGAATAATATTCGTGTGTGTGTGTGTGTGAGTGTTGGGTTGGACAAAAAGTATGTTCAGGTTTTTTTGTAACACCCTATGGAAAAAACCGAAGGAAATTTTTGACCAACCAATACGTCACATCTTCTTTATCCATTCATCCAATGATGGATATTTGGGCTGTTTCCCTGTCTTTGCTATTGTGAATAATGCTGCAATGAACATGGGAGTGTGGCTATCTCTTTGATATCCTCTTTTCATATTCTTTGAATATATACCCGAAAGTGGGAATTCTGTATCATATGGTAGTTCCATTTAAAATTTTTTAGGAAACACACAGATGTAAACACTTCTTTTGTCTTCTTTTAATAATATTTATATTAAAGATTTCTAATTTTTAATAACACTTTCCATTTGCAACATTGCCTTTCTAAGACTGATTGCCAGAAATGGCTGGGAATATTTTTTCCTATAGTAACAAATACCTGACAACAGTAACAATGAAAAGGCAGAATTAAATAATTGATGTGGCTTCTTCTGGAATCAACCTTGCTTTTGTTTGATTTGATTTATCTTCCCAGCATTTTCACTGACATAATCTGTCCATAAAATTGTAGTGTAAAACAAAAACATCAAAAACACAAGAAATGCATATTACTTTCTGCTTGTAAAAATTCTGCTTTAGGTAAAATTCATGTCTGAAAATTAATTATTGATGAACTGACTAATAAAAAGATTCTTATTTCAGACTTAAATCTGATTGTTTTTACAGTAAATTACCCAAGGCAGATGGAATTTTCTAGTTGATGGGATGTTATAGTTAAAAGCATTTGAGAAAGATATTAACATGATGACACACTACTTTCACAGTGTGTGTCATTTAAATTTTGCTAAACTACCCAGTCATTTGGAAGGAAGTGACTGAAGCCTCAGATCTGAGATTATTTAGACCCCAGTTTAAGTCCTGATCTTCACATCCACTGACTCAATAACCTTGTACAAATTACTTAATATTTCTAAACCTCAGGTTTCTCATCTGTAAACTGAGGATAAGAGTATCTAGCTAACAGTACAGTTGGTAAGGTATATAAAACAAATATGTCACAGGGTCAGGAGCATCATATTCTTTCACTAAGTGATGGGATCACAGCTAATAATTTATTACTGAAGGTTCAATATGGAAATTGAATCAAAGCTTATAGGTTGTTTCTAAGCAAAATGACTGTAACTTTTTTCATTGAAATCATGTTTTCTATCACTAATAGAGATGCCCTGGATATACCTGCATTATAAAACAGATAATGCCCTTGACCCTAAAGATATTAAGTTTTAAAGAGAGAGAGTGATATGATTAAAGACTAGTTTTAGAGGTGAAGAACTAATGGCTTCTGCTTTAGTCCTTCCCATCATTTTGTAGTAGAATGAGGACCCCTCTGAGGAGGGAAAGGAGAAGAAAAGAAAGCACATGATAGCTCCAGATGGGAGTAGGCAGAGCTATTGTGTACCAAGGCAACTTTGACAAGATAACAGTCAATAGAAAATGGATTTCATGATGACCAGTATTCCCATGTATTTTTTGTTTTGTTTTGTTTTTATTCTGGCAGCAATAAAGAGAGAGGATGTACAAAACAAAACAAAAAAGAGAGAGAGAGAGTAGGATTCATCCAGAATTCATCCAGATATGGTGGAGAAATAAGGGTGTATGCTCAGTCACTTGGTAATTATCTAAAGATTCTATGATAGGAACTGTGTCAAAGAGAGACTTCCGAAGCAAAAACCTTAACAGGAAATATGATAAGAACACATTCCTACCTATCTTAGAATTTCATTACAAACTGATGAGGAAAATAATCCTTTTCAGTGTGACATTGTTTAAGGATAGAGTTTGTAGGAAAGGATTTCCTTAAAATGGCTTGATCGTTTTTGATCCACTATCAGTAACATAATTCGTCTTCAAAGGCAAACTCAATGAGCAAAGTTTTGATTTTTCTAAGTAGCTGCTGCTGCTGCTGCTAAGTCACTTCAGTTGTGTCCGACTCTGCCCCACAGACGGCAGCCCACCAGGCTCCCCCGTCCCTGGCATTCTCCAGGCAAGAACACTGGAGTGGGTTGCCATTTCCTTCTCCAATGTGTGAAAGTGAAAAGTGAAAGTGAAGTCGCTCAGTCGTGTCCGACCCTTAGCGACCCCACGGACTGCAGCCTACCAGGCTCCTCCATCCATGGGATTTTCTATGCAATAGTACTGGAGTGGCTTGCCATTGCCTTCTAAGTAGCAGCTTTCTTTAAATAATAACTTATAAAACAGTTGAAACCAATTAAAAGCAAATTTGATTTAAAGGATTAAAAAACAACACATCATTTAGCTTTAAAAACTTTAAAACAACACAGAAACACAAAGAACACTCTAGAATATATTATTATTTTGAAAGTCTTACTGCTAGTTGTTGTTAAGGCAACAATAGTAGCGTCTGATTCTTTGTGACCCCATGGACTGTAGCACGCAAGGCTTCCCTGTTCTCCAATATCTCCCTGAGTTGGCTCAAACTCATGTCCATTGAGTTGGTGATGCTATCTAACCATCCTCTGTTGTCCCCTTCTCCTCCCGCCTTCAATCTTTCCCAGCATCAGGGTCTTTTCCAATAAGTCGGCTCTTCGCATCAGGTGGCTGAAGTACTGAAGCTTCAGCTTCAGCAGCAGTCCTTCAGTGAATATTCAGGGCTGATTTCCTTTAGGATGGACTGGTTTGACCTGGCCATTTCAGGTTGTGTTCTCTATCATACAGACTCAGAAATGCAGGTGAGAACCTGCTGTGTATTTATTACAGACTGAAAGAGAAAGTTAGGAAGCAGGATTGGCAAGAGCATCAAGTTGAGTAGTGCTGCAAACTCCAGCGTAACCTTGACTGATCCCATAGGATGCTCAGAGCTTAGCCTGACTCCAGATTTACCTGACCCGGGACACAGTGACTGGACTTTCTACTCCTGCATCAATTAATCATTTGCTGTGTCACCACCCCAACAGTTGTGACCTTGGGTAAGGTGAAGGGACTGGCAGCCGAAAGCTGTCTCCTGTCCACATGGGCAGCAATTGATGCAATGAAGCCTTAACTGAAGAGGGATCTGAGTGACATATTACAATACCACCAAAAAGTTTTCTCCAAACTCTTAGCTTCAATTATAAAAAATTCTCTCAGTTCAGTTCAGTTGCTCAGTCGTGTTTGACTCTTTGTGACCCCATGGACTGCAGCATGCCAGGCTTCCCTGTCCATCACCAACTCCCGGAGCTTACTCAAACTCATGTCCATTGAGTCAGTAATGCCATCCAACCATCTCATCCTCTGTCATTCCCTTCTCCTCCCACCTTCAATCTTTCCCAGCATCAGGGTCTTTTCAAATGAGTCAGTTCTTCCATTAAGGTGGCCAAAGTATTGGAGTTTCAGCTTCAGCATCAGTCCTTCCAGTAACTATGCAGGACTGATTTCCTTTAGGATGGACTGGTTGGATCTTCTTGCAGTCCAAGGGACTCTCAAGAGTCTTCTCCAACATCACAGTTCAAAAGCATCAAGTCTTCAGCTCTCAGCCTTCTTTATATTCCAACTCTTACTTCCATACATGACTACTGGAAAAGCCATAGCCTTGACTAGACCGACCTGTTTTGCAAAGTAATGTTTCTGCTTTTTAATATGCTGTCTAGGTCATCTTTTCTTCCAAGGAGCAAACTTCTTTTAATTTCATTGCTGTAGTCGCCATGCAGTGATTTTTGGAGCCCAAGAAAATAGTCTCTCAACTGTTTCCCTTGTTTCCCCATCTATTTGCCATGAAGTGATGGGACTGGATGCCATGATCTTCGTTTTCTGAATGTTGAGCCAACATTTTCACTCTCCTCTCTCACTTTCATCAGGAGGCTCTTTAGTTCCTCTTCACTTTCTGCCATAAGGGTGGTGTCATCTGCATATCTGAGGTTATTGATATTTCTCCCGGCAATCTTGATTCCAGCTGGTGTGTCCTCCAGCCCAGCATTTCTCATGATGTACTCTGCATATAAGTTAAATAACCAGGGTGACAATATATAGCCTTGATGTACTCCTTTCCCAATTTGGAACCAGTCTCTTTTTCCATGTCCGGTTCTAACTGTTGCTTCTTGACCTGCATACAGATTTCTCAGGAGGCGGGTCAGGTGGCCTGGTATCCCCATTTATTGAAGAATTTCCCACAGTTTGTTGTGATCCACACAGTCAAAGGCTTTGACATAGTCAATAAAGCAGAAGTGAAACAAATTCTCTAGAGTTGTATCATTGTTAATATGGGGCATCCCTCTTTTTTCTGTTAGCCTTTGTACCATTGCTTCCTCTCCCAAGGACTCAAAAATGTAATTTTCTGAGGCCTGCCAACATTTTAATTTCCATTTCAGTTTCACTAAAGACCTTTTAAAGGGTCATGGACTTTAAGTGTGTCAGTGAACCTTTTAAACATAATGCTGAGATAATAATTGGGAAGCATATCTTTGAACAAATGGGACATTATTTCCTTCCTAGTTAGATTCATGTCTTCCTTTTTATTCTTAAGAAAAAGAGCAGAATCTTAGAAATGTTCTTCTAAATAAGTAGTAGAAGAAAATGAGATAGATGTGAGAGGAACTAGGCCTTTTAGCACCTGTCAGATTGGAAGCAGCCTGTACTCAGAGAATCAGACACTTCGTGTGACCAAAAGGGTGTCAGACTCTTCTTTTGAAAATAAGGAAAAATCACATTTGCAGATCAACAATTTGCAAGCCAAAATTTATAACATTTCTTCGAGGATCTCAAAATATCCTTTTGGAGGACTTTTTAAGCCTTTCATTAATCATGGTCAGTTAGGTGTTTTTTTTTTTTTTTCTCCTTTAAAACAGTTTGTCATTTGTTTCAGAAACAGAATTGACACAAATGAGAGCGGTCATGATTCGACTTGGAAGGATAAAAGAGTTTTCTATTTGTTTACCTTTGGATGTGGCATTGAAGTGGACATCCATTGGGCTGGAGATGGTGGCTTAGTCGCTGAGTCATGTCTGATGCTTTGTGACCCCATGGACTGTAGCCCGCCAGGCTCCTCTGTCCATGGGATTCTCCAGACAAGAATACTGGAGTGGGTAGCCATGCTCTTCTCCAGGGTGTCTTTCTGACCCCCTTGGGTTAGCATAAATTAACTTAGTCCCTTTATACCTTATAGTAGGTCCAGAACAGAGTCTTTTCCATGATATGGGTGTGACAAGAGAGAGGAACACAAGTGTCCTCAAGTGGTTTGCAATGTTCCACTTTGTTTCATATTGCTCTTTTATTTTTTCTTTAAAAAGATACTAGAATTTATGATTACTGCTCAGGGATATTAGATGGACTTCTTGATTTTCACCTAATTAAAGCAGCAATACTACTATCATCATCCTCATCATAATTATTATGTTGCTGACAGAGGCTGAAAAGTGAGTGTGATACTTTTAAGCACCCATATTTTAGGGAACTGTTTGCTTTTGATCAGTCTCTAATCTAAATGCTCAAACGGGATGTGTCATAAGAATCAGTAGCTCTTCTGTGCATATGGAGATCATAATGAGCTTTGGTGGCAATCAGGAAGGAAGAGTGTGAGGTCTGGGAAGTATTATTGTCGCAATTTGACAAATTCTATATATACTGTGGAGTGGAGGAGGGGGAGTTGGGCGGAGCGAGAGCGGGTGTTTGACTCAGTCTGAAATCTTCATCAAACATGAAGAAAGGGCAGAGGAAGAAGTTGGCATATATAATAATTGCAATTTTTTTCTTAATGCATCTGGATATATAAGATGCCCCAGAAATCATTTATTCTATAAACTGGTGGCAGTAATTTTCTGCAGTTTGTTTCATAGACATTACTAAAGGTTAGAGTTTTTTTTAATTGATTTATTTTTTATTGAAGGATAATTGCTTTACAGAATTTTGCTGTTTTCTGTCAAACCTCAGCATGAATCAGTCATAGGTATACATATATCTCCTCCCTTTTGAGATATATGGAAGGAGTAACATGGAAACTTACATTACCAGATGTAAAATAGATAGCCAATGGGAATTTGCTGTATGGCTCAGGAAACTCAAACAGGGGGTCTGTATCAACCTAGAGGGGTGGAATGGGGAGGGAGATGGGAGGGAGCTTCAAAAGGTTAGAGTTTTGATTGGACAGTTCTCTGGGAACAAGACTTAAAATTTCAGCACATGCTGGTGCTTCAGATCAGGAGACTCTCACAGGGTGCAGTGCAAGGCTCAGGGGGCCGAGAAACCAAAGCCTCTGGAGTGAGAAAGGAAAACACAGGGGTTTACGTTTAGATGCAGTGGTGGTAGGCGGATGTACCCTCCTCCCCACCTCCTGCATCTATCCGGTAAAATGGGGAAGAGCAAGAACCACACAGCAAAATTTTCATAGGTAAATACACTGACTTCAGAACTTATTAGAAGCAAAGGAAAGAACTATTCAGATACATGGATGTTACTGCAGTTGTCCAAGGTATTCATTCATTCATTCTTCATCGTTTGTGCTAAATTCCCAGTATATGTGGTGACAGCTGTACATGTGATCTGCTGCTGGTGCTGCTTAGGCACTCAGTTGTGTCCAACTCTCTGCGACCCCGTGGTCTGTAGTCCACCAGGCTCCCCTGCCCATGGAATTTTCCAGGCAAGAATACTGGAGTGGGCTGCCATTTCCTACTCCAGGGGATCTTCCCGACTCAGGGATTGAATGCGTGTCTCTTACATCTCCTGCATATTCAGGCAGAGTCTTTACTACTAGCACCATTTGATATCAATAACGGTTTGATGAGGTACCAGTAGGTACCCGGGAAATGATAATAGCAACACCCACCCCCCATGGCTTATTTTTCCTTTTGTTTTTAATCACAGTCAATGATCACCTTGTTCTGTACAATTATATCAAGACACCACCTGTTGATTTGTGTTACAATTGAAGTTTGGGCTTTCCAGGTGGAGCTAGTGGTAAAGAACCCGCCTGCCAATGCAGGAGACAGACAGGCATTGGAATCCTGGGTTGGGAAGATCCCCTGGAGCGGGGCATGGCAACCCACTCCAGTATTCATGCCTGGAGAATTCCATGGATGGAAGAGCCTGGTGGGCCATAGTCCTTAGGGTCACAAAGAATCAAATGTGACTGAAGGGACTTAGCGTGCAGTATGCACACACAATGAAGTTAGCATGTGGAGACCACACTGTCCATATTCCTGCTGATGACAGTGCAATGTGTCAAAGATGAAGGAGGAGGAAAAGGACACTTGATAACTCTAGAGTTGCAATATACTTTTAAAATTTATGTTTATTTATTTGACTGTGCCAAGTCCTAGTTGCAACATGTGGAATCTAACTCCCTGTCCAGGGATCGAATCCAGGCCCCCTGCCTTGGGAGCACAAAGTCTTAGACACTCTGCCAGGGAAGTCCCTGCAATATTCTTAATTGTTTGATGTTCTTATATACCAGTGACATTTTGGACTTCTCTGATACCTACTGTGGAGTCTTTTCATGCTTTCTATTTAGAAGGTCTTTTGTTCAGCTAAATGTCCAGTAGGCTTCTAACTGAGCTCATCAAACTCATCAAGGCCTCATTCTTTCTATCAAACTTTCCTTCTATTTTCCCAATGTTATGCTATGAATTTACTCTCTCTCTGCTTGTACCATCTTACTCTACCCTTGACTTCTGATGCTTTTCAACTTTACTTAAGGATGGATTTGCCTTGATCTCAAGAAATACATTTTTATTTTTCTATGAGACAATGTTAAAAGAGTGATATTTCTCACAATTAAGTATATTAAGAAGAAGAATTCTACTCCCAGGAATTAACTGAGAGGTTTCATTCTAGGGCCCTTGCATTTACATTACTTTGGCTCTTCTGACTTGTTATCATGATGTTCATTGTAAAATATAAAATGCAGGGCTCTTGATAGCAAATTTGAGGTCATAGGTTTCAGAATTTGGGGCGTATTTGGTAATACCCAGGCTATTAATACTTTACTATTATCCAGAGTCTCAGCTTAAAAAAGAATAATCTTCTAAAATGATGCAAAACATACCTCACAAAAGAATAGAACTTAAGGATCACATATTGTTGAAATAAGAGTCTCTCTCCAACCAGGAACTAGAACCTTGTACCTGCAGGAGGCATTCCATATGTAGGTGTCCTTACTGCAAATGGAAATGAAAATCGTGGGTTTATATTTGGGGGAATAGAGGTTAATAATTCAAGAAAAGTGAAGGCTTTACTCAGGGGACACAAAGTTATCTACAACATGGTAGCAGCAGTAAAGATATCTTTACTTGATTATATTAGTGGACATGGAATTTGCCATCAATGGAAATGGGTTGCCTGTAGCATATTTCCATTGCAAGAGTGCATAAAAATAATTTATACAAAATCCAGAGACAATGCTTCCTCCTTATAAAACAAGAAATACTAATCAGTGGTATTCTTTACTTCAGATAATAAAAATAGTATGAAACTTTTTCAATAGAGCTGTAGTAGGAATCTGAATTCTTTCATAGAATATTCTAAGGGGATTGGAGAAGAGCCATGAGTTACCTTTCAGATTTGAAATTCTGTAATCTTTTTATGATATATTGATAATAATCTATGCCATATAAAAATAAAATAAAAACAGTTTGAAACTGCCAAAACATTTTTTGACAGGAACCTATATATATTATATATATATAATTATATATGTATGTATAATTGATCATCTACAGTTTGTTAATGCAGTTCTTAAGTTGTTAAGACATGTCCTTGTGGAAATATTTTAATTACCTTTCATGTGTCTTTTTGTGTGAAATCACTTGGATACATTACTCCCAAACCTGTTTTCCCATTTCTAAAATGGATACACTCCCTCCTGGGATTGTTAGAATGGTTCATTTCATATAGGGGAAAACACTTTGAAATAGTAAAGCATTAAGTATATAGTAAAATTATCTCTGCAATTGTTATTCACTTTACCTATTATAGATCTTCAAATTATCAAGTGTAATCTTGATAATTTTTAGTTACTTTTAAATTTATTTTTACTTATTTTTAACACACAAGCATTCTATTGTTATTATAGATTCACAAAGTGAAATTCGAGGACATGTATTAATAAAATTTTAAAACACATAAAAATCTTTTTAAAGGGAATGCTTTGACTCAGATGATAAAGAGTCAATGCAGGAGACCTGGGTTCAATTCCTGGGTCAGAAAAATCCTCTGGAGAAGGGAATGGCTACCCACTCCAGTATTCTTGCCTGGAGAATTCCATGGACAGGGGAGCCTGGTGCGCTACCATGGGGTTGCAAAGAGTCAGACCCAACTGAGCGACTTACACTTCATAAATCTTTTTAGCTAAAACTATTTCTCAATAAAAGTAATGACTCTTTATAAATCAGTCATAACTATTTTTTCCCTTTTAATAAGAACTGATATCCATTCTTTATAGTTCTTTTCAATTGATATTGAAATGCCAGCATAGTGCAGGAATAAAGCCAAACTGGAGCCAAACTCCTTGGGTTTATACTACTACTTACTAGTTGTATGATCATCAGGAAATATCTTAATCTCTCTGTGCTTCAGTTTCATCATATAAAATATGTAGAATAGTGTTGCTGTCTCTTGGAGTTGTTGTGAGAATTAAATAAGGTAATGTATGTAAAACATGTGGCAGAGAGCCTAGCACATACTAAGCACCCGGTGAGTGCCAACTTTCTTTACTGTGATCCTTTATGGAAGTTTCTAATCCGTTTCCCATTACTTCTTCCAGGATAGTTTCTACTTCCTAACACAAAGAAGGTTTCTTAACCATCTGGACTATCAGGAATCTTACTATCTAGATTTAACCTTCCAGATGATTCTGCATTTGCACATGATTTTGTGGCCTCTAGAGTGTGTCCTCAGGGGCCGTATTCTATTAACTAGAAGATCTGGAAGTCCAGGGTTACTGAGAGGTATATCTTGATGACCTTTGTAGTGACTTCAGCATGCATCTCACAACTACCTGCCAGTGCTCCAGAGCAAGGAGTCGACTTCCTTCTAGCCTTATAGTTTTGGCTCCAGTTCCTTCTCTGCCGATGTGGTTGTTCTCTTTAATCTTCCCATGCTCACTCCTCTTGTCATTCAGACTGAAACAAACTTCCTCCACCACACTAATGGAACTAAAGTAGCCACACAAGTCCTGCATAACGCATCACCTGTTTTAATTGTCTGCACTTCCCGATGATTTTCATTGTTTTTTTGTTAAATGTGTTTCTATCTCCCCATCCTCAATTCTACAAGTTCCATAAAAACAGTGGCCACATCTGACTAATTCACATACCACAGCATTCTCAGCATAGTTTCACCTACTAACTATGTGATACATATTTATTGAATGCATAAATAAAAACAATGAATCATTTACTTCAAGTAAAATGGCAGAGCCATTTTCATATGTCTAGAATACCTTTCCCACATTTGTTTGTCAAAATGGTACTCATTCCTATTCTGTGAAGTTCTTTAAGCTTCACACAAGAAAAATTTCATTTCTCTTCTATGTGCTCCTATAATGTACAATTTCCTTAAATGCAAAGGCTTTTGTTAGATATGATTTGATTAGAGAAAATACTTGGGTGTTTGGCTGTAACAGTTTTCTAATAGGTTTCACCCCATATAGCTTGAAGGAGATTCTTTTGCTTTTCTAATAGATTGTTTTTTTTAAGATGAGTTGAGAAGCATTATGTTCACAATGTGGAAAAGGAATGCATGGGTTTATTATATAGCTTATATCTTACACATGAAAACTTACAAAATCTAAAGTATGTTCTGGGCTTTAACATTCAGTTATCTTTAACTAGAAACTTAGAGGAAGTCTTTGATACGTGTGACAAAATGTAATGGTTCCTGGCAGAGTGTACATTCTGCTTTTGACAATCTATTTATCATCATTTGCTTGCCACTTTAGTGTTCCATGCAATCCTGCTTAGGAACAGTCTTTTCTTTGTCTAGAGGTTGATGACAAAAACTGTGTACTTAATCTCCATTTGCTCTTGTAAATAGCTCAAATGCACAATCTTAATTCCTTCGTTTATGTATCAAAACAAAACTGATTATTATAGGGTAGGTAGTGGAAATACAGAGGGCAGGAAAGAGTCTTTACTGTTACAGAGGTACTGTATTATCAAATCCCTTCCTGTATATTTGGAGCTAGGGTGGGACTGAAAGAAGCTCAGTGAATAACAATGGAGATTTTAAATGCTCAGAGAATCTATTTGCTCAAGACTTGAGACTATAGCTGCAGGGAATGGCAATAAATCACCTATCTGAACCTGCCATTGATAGCAGGGAGGAGGGTCAGCAAATTCTTTCAAGAGGAGGCAAAGCTTAAGTTGATTCTTCAATTCAGGTGGAGCTAACCAAGTTGAGCGATTATATTCAACAGCCCTGGCTGTTGAGCAAAAATGTACAATCCTGGAATTGCCAATACATTTTCTTATGATACTGACTTTCTGTTTTCTCAGGTCCTCTTTCTCTTTATTTTATGTGCAGCCACTGTGAGCATTCTTTCCTTTGAGTTTTGTTTCAATGTTGAGAAGATTCTAATGTTTCTGATCCTTGGCAGAAAGAGAACAATTTCCAAATAGAATCTACCTTGAAAACAGAACTCCATTGCATGAAAGTTGTTGACACTTGAAAGGCTCACACACTTAAAAGTCTCTCCAGGCTGTGTGAGTTTACAAACGTATTGATTAGTTAACCCATGAATATAGACCTCACAGCCACTTCCTTTTGTGCATATTCCTAGAATAGCACTGATTCACTTGTAAGAGATTTTGTTTTTTCTTGTTTTTTTTTTTTTTGAGGAAAGACCATACCCTATACAGGCTTCCCAGGTGGCTCAGTGATAAAGAATCTACCTGCCGATTCAGGAGACCTGGGTTCAGTCCTTGGGCCAAGAAGATCGATCCCCTGGAGGAAGAAATGGCAACCCACTCCAGTATTCTTGCCTAGAAAATCCCTCGGACAGAGGAGTCTGGAGGGCTCAAAAGTGCACAATCTTAATTCATGGGATCGCAAGAGTTGGACACAACTGAGTGACTGAGCACGCATGCCCATATGCCCTATCCACCTTAAATTTGCTGCTGCTGCTGCTAAGTCACTTCAGTCGTGCTGACTCTGTGCGACCCCATAGACGGTAGCCCACCAGGCTCCCCCGTCCCTGGGATTCTCCAGGCAAGAACACTGGAGTGGGTTGCCATTTCCTTCTCCAATGCACGAGAGTGAAAGGTGAAAGTGAAGTCGCTCAGTCGTGTCCGACTCTTTGCGACCCCATGGACTACAGCCCACCAGGCTCCTCCATCCATGGGATTTTCCAGGCAAGAATACTAGCTCTTTTCAAATACATATTAAAATCTCAATAATAGTCTTTGATTGAACAAATATTTTGTTATTTTACCAAAGTTGATTTCATGATATTTTATGGTAAATAATAATTGCTTTTCATGAACCAGGATACTCATTAATATTTACATGTTGTGATTTGAATTTGGGGGTATTTCTTCAACATTATTACCACAAGCAAGGGCTCTTCACTTCACTTTCAGGGATCTAGCATAAGCTTTACATCTTTTATCCCACACAGTAATTTGTTAGTAACCTATCTCCCTTGGACTGTGAACATTAAAAAAAACAATGGAAAGGTGGGGAAGAAAAGGAGATGATCTAAATAATATTGGAAATTAACTCTCTCTCTACAAGGCTGAGACACAAAGAACTGTATACAACCACTGTGCTCTGGTTGATAAATCTGTTTCTCAGGGTGATGTGGTCTAGCAATTCGAAAACTCTATTGTGTGTATACTGCATGCGTGCTAAGTTGCTTCAGTAGTGACCAATGCTTTGCAACCCTATTGACTGTGTAAGGTCGCAGAAACGGGGGTCTCAAGCTGTAAGGAAATAACCCAGACACCAAGGGAAAGTAATAGGCTTTATTGGCAGTGCGTTCCCGGGCAGAACCCACTGACCGCGAGAATGGCCACGAGGAGTTCTGCCCCGAACAAAGGCAGGGTGCGATTTTTATGCCTCCGGGGCAGGAAGTGGTATCATATAAACTGGACAGGCCTAAGATAAGGTAAAGCTCGGGAATGCGAGATTGTGAGTGGTCAGCTAGACCTGGTTGGTCAGTCTGGAGGTCAGGAAGGGGGGTAGATCTCGGCAGAGGGTTATTACGTCAGAAATTCCTCAGCGGTTTGGCGGGACTTTTTCCCTCTGGTGGGGGATGGAGAGGGGAAGAAGGAGCCAAGATAGCCACCGGGAAGGGGAAGCCAAGAAGCCACCAGGGTCCGATCTTACAGACTGTAGCCCACCAGGCTCCTCTGTCCATGGGATTCTCCAGCCAAGAATGCTGGAGTGGGTTGCCATGCCCTCCTCCAGGGAATCTTCCTCACTTGGGGACTGAATCTATGTCTTCTGCATTGCAAGTGGATTCTTTACTGCTGAGCCAGCGGGGAAGCCCGTGTGTATAATAGGGTGCAACAGACTTCTCAATTTAAAAGCACAATCTATAAGCTGAGAATTACGTTGGTGGACAAAACTGAAGACTTAAGCCCAGAATGCAGCCTCTCGGATAGCTCTGAGAGATTGCTTGAAGGGCTAAGGGGGAAGCCAGGATATATAGGAGTTTTGCAACAAAGACCACGTAGGAACTTCAAAAGATTTCTGTTAGTTAAGGAAAACCAGATATCTCAATTTACTGAAGTTAGTGCTTTTTTTAATGTGTGGGAAGATGCAAAAGTCTGGGCTCCTTGACATTGTTCCTTTGATATGCACGCAGCCCTTTGGGGCCAGTATCTTGTGTTTTCCCATCCTGAGTCTCCATGGGGCGCACCACTGGGGGTGGCTGTAGTGGCTAGTGGCTGGATAGCAGCATCCTGTTTCTATCCTGAGTTCTCTCAGAGCTCACCTTCCAGTCAACTGTAATGTGAGGGCTTGATACTATAAACAACATCCTTGTTTATTGATATGGCAAGTAACATTTGTTTCACTCACAGGTTAATATGTTATAAATATAGAACACCAAACTTCTTATTGTCAGAAAAAGAAGTTACAAGTAAGCAAGCGGAAATGCTAGAATGAACATCAGTAACGCTACAGTAGCAGTAAGCACAGCAAGCACCCAGATATTAATTTCTAAATATCACACTCCAATAAAAAACCTACACTCCTTTGAAAAATGGTTACTTCTAGGACTGAAGCAAGGGAGATAGAAGATGTGCGTCTTATAGTGGTAGAAAGCAGCAAGTGTTAGTCAGTCAGTTGTGTCTGAGACCCCATGGACAGCACCTCACCGAGCTCCTCTGTCCATGGGATTCTCCAGGCAAGAATATTGGAGTGGGTTGCCATTTCCTTCTCCAGGGGCTCTTCCTAATCTAGTGTTCGAACCCGGATCTCCTACATTGCAGGCAGATTCTTTACCATGTGAGCTACCAGGGAAGCCCCAGAAAGCAACAAAGTGCTCAGTAAATGAATAAAAAGTATATGAGCATCACAAAAGAACACCTGTGCCGACCTGAAAGACTTCGCAATGGCCAAAGTTGAAACAGCTGGAACAACGAAAGCAATTATAGTATTCTATTATAATTCAACAATAAAATAAAGATCTCCAAATCCATAGTGATATAACTAACTAATTGAATAAATAAATAAGAGTTCAAGTGATAACTATAGGAATGGGAGAAATAGAAAAACCACCACTAGAGCACCATAGTAATTACAGCTTCAGGGATGATCCACAGATGGATGTTAAGATCAGTAGGCAAACTTCAAGGAGAGAAAGGATATTTACATAACCCCAAAGAATCTCCCTCAGATATGTATTAATTATTCTGGTGGTTTTAACATATGTCCAAAACCTCTTTAATAATCCTCCCTGCAGGGGAAGCTTAATTCTCCTCACCCTGCGCATGAGTTTGGACATGTTGATTTGTTTCTACCAAATAGGAGAGTGGAGAAGGCTGGCAGGCATGGCCTCATGGAGTGATCAAGTCACCACCATCAGTAATAAGCCATGTTGGCATCATGAGCTGATTCAATGAGATGGTCACTGTTGTATTCTTTCCCCAAAGCCATAACTTCAGACTAATCTTAACAAGAAGCAGGCAAGCCTAGACTGAGGAATAGTCTACAAAATACCTGCTCAATATTCCTCAAAAGTCAAGCTCATGAAAGACAAAAATTGAGAGACTGTCATAAACTGGGTTAAGAAGACATGATGACTAAATGCAACGTGGTATTCTGGGATGGATCCTAGAAGAGAATAAGAATATTACAAGTAAAAGAAGATGGTGAATGTCTAATCAAGTCTGCCGTTCAGTTAATGGTATTTTTGTTAAAAGACCATGTTATATAAGATATTAACATTAAGAGAAGTTAAGGGAATTCTCTGTACTCTCCTTGCAACTCCTGTAAATCTAAAATAATTTCAAAATAAAAAGTTAAAGAAACTGGTAGAAGCATTTTATATTTATATTCTAGCATCAGTTAAGAATTCTACAACATTTTAAAAATGAATTACTTAATCTATTTGACTGTATCTTCCTTGGTTTTTAAGTGATTCCAGAACTTCTATTGAGCCATCCTCTAAGTACATGTGGCAAAGTAAAAAAAAGTGAAAGTGTTACTCAGTCATGTCTGACTCTTTGCGACCCCATGGAGTATAGTCTGCCAGGCTTGTCTGTCCATGGAATGCTCTAGGCAAGAATACTGGAGTGGGTTGCCATTCCTTTCTCCAAGGGATCTTCCTGATCCAGGGATTGAACCCAGGTCTCCTGCAATGCACACAGATTCTTTACTGTCTGGGCCACTAGGGCTATATGTGAACTTATTATAATTCTATCCTTTTGTGGCTTCCATCTTCCTAATATGACCCATATTTTCCCTGCCTGACACATCCTTCCTTCTTCAAAATGCAGTTCAAATATTACCTTTCTGTGAAGTTTCCCAAGTATCTATAAATCTTTCTAAATATATTTTTGCACTTATGAGATCATACCTGATACATTAGTTTTCTCACTGTCTAAAAATGCAAGTTTTCTAAAAGGAAAAGCCACATTGTTGTATTTTTAAATTCTTAATATAACACCCAAGGACTGTGAAGGTTTGATAAAGTTTCCATGGATGAAAAAATGAAAGGACAAATGACTGATTGTTCTGAGTATCTGACTTGTTTATTATATCCCATTATAAGTTATTGGAGTGAAATATTTGTGTTTATCCTTTATTTAAAAAGTGTTTTTTGTTTTTTTACCTCCCAAGAACCCATAACAAGTTTCATTTTATATATAAGTGATCACCTTACAATTCAGTTTAAAGAGGTCATTTACCGCTGCACAGTTATGGCTTCTAGTTGACTTTCCAGCAGGGTGGAGTGAAGGGTGATCATCTACCATGATCTTTTCATTCACTGTGGCTATTTGGTGAGGAATTTTAAACTATTTTCCAGGCTAGCTTACCTTGATCCTTTGCTGCTGCTGCTTCTAGAGGAGTGATATGCTCACTTTTAAAAATATTTGCCAATATGGAGCTGCGTTCCTCATCCTAGAAAAACAATTTTAGAACAATTTTTATGTTCCTTTCTACAGTAACAATAAAATATGTTGCCACATTTAGGGCATCTTGTCTTATTTATGGGACAAATGAGATGCTGGCTGACTTCATTCTTAGACAAATAGTCTTCCAGTTATTTCTTGTCAAAAGACAGGTGATAAAATACTTGATTAGTTGAAGTATGGTAGACTCACTTATTATTATACATATGATATATTAGTATTTATTTCTCTATTAATGAATTTAAATATCAAAAATTTTTATTTTCTTTAAAAAGATAGTGACTGAACAAAACAATATATTAACAATAAGAGAAGTTAAGGGAATTCTCTGTACTCTGCAATTCTCTTTTTAGCTTAGAAAAATCAAGCCATTAAATGGAAGGGAAGCACTTTTATTGTTGAATTTTTTACTTGAAATATAGACTTAACGAAATTCATGGGAATTTACATCACAAAGTCCAGAGTATCAATGTTGGATGATAATTTTGTGTTGTATCATCATTTTTGTGATTTATATTGGTTCATATTATAGTAATTATTCTTATTTAGTGTCCTGTTCACTCTGTTTTATTCATATAGTAAATAATTAGTTAAAATGCATTTCTTTACAAATGCATACATTTTATCTTGATAGCTCTTAAATCTATCTGCCCACCTATAGATGTTGCATCTTGGAGACTACTTCTAAGATCAGTTATTCACCACATTTCTATTATTTTTATGACATAGTTATACCTTCCCAATCTTATAAAACTGAAGCTGACAAATATTAAATGCATTGGATGGTAGTAGATTATTAAAACCCAGTCCTCTTATAAACTTTGAACTTAATCATGTCTCTTATAGTCTGGAGGTTAATTTTATAAAGTTAATTTAAATATTTCTTGCATGAAAAAACCATATAATGGCTATTACATTCTGTATACACGTATCATGGAATATGTGCGCTAATCTACATGTGTCTTAAATTTATAGAAATTTAAGCTCACCTCATGCGACTAGTTGACTCACTGGAAAAGACTCTGATGCTGGGAAAGGTTGGGGGCGGGAGGAGAAGGGGACGACCGAGAATGAGATGGCTGGATGGCATCACCGACTCTGTGAACATGAGTTTGAGTGTACTCTGGGAGTTGGTGAGGGACAGGGAGGCCTGGCGTGCTGTGATTCATGGGGTCGCGGAGAGTCGGACACGACTGAGCGACTGAACTGAACTGACTGAAGCTCAATTTTAACAGATAGTGACAAATTATTTTCATGAGTTTACATCTAGAAATTTTGCCAGTTAGAAATTCAAGGAAACTAAAGATGATCACCATCCAATGAATATCTGTGTATCAGCCACTTTTGTACATTGAACCATATTTGCATAGCAACAACCCAGCATGTGGGCATCATTATCTACCAGACAGAGTCTCCACGGAGAGGAAATAACTGCCCTGAGGGTAAGTGGCAGGAGACTGCTGCTGCTGCTGCTGATAAGTCACTTCAGTCGTGTCCGACACTGTGTGACCCCATAGATGGAAGCCCACCAGGCTCCCCTGTCCCTGGGATTCTCCAGGCAAGAACACTGGAGTGGGTTGCCATTTCCTTCTCCCATGTGTGAAAGTGAAAGGTGAAAGTGAAGTCGCTCAGTCGTGTCCGACCCTTAGCGACCCCACGGACTGCAGCCCACCAGGCTCCTCCATCCATGGGATTTTCTAGGCAAGAGTACTGGAGTGGCTTGCCATTGCCTTCTCCGGGCAGGAGACTACAAAACCCAATTGTTAGGCTCCTAAACCAACACACCTTCTATTGTCAGTTTAGAAGCAGGAGTACTAAGGCTCTAGTGTTTTGTTCTTATAAGAAATGTAAAATCACCTGAGGTCTCTCAGACCAAATCTTTCTGGGCTGTGAAATTTAGTTACCGTATTACAGTGTACAGTATGGTCGAGGCTGAAACTGAATAGGCATTTATTGTGTATCTTCTAGAATTCAAACACCATTCAAGCTTGATATATTTTATCTTGACTTTTTAACACAGGATTCTGAGAGTCAGTGCTATTTTGATTTCGCACATTAGAAAACATAACTCCAAGGTAGTTATTATGGTAGACCCCACACAGGTTGAAGGCATAGTATTGGGGTGCAAACTAGCTGTTGCTGAGTGCAAGTCTTATGTTTTTTAAAAGTGCAAACTACAGACACTCAGAAGGAGTTCTAAATTTGGCAAAAGAAGAGGCAGCTAAAAGTGCAGGGTACTAGGGTTCCCTCGAGAAACAGAATCAGTAGGAGATCCAGAGACGGATAGATAGATGACAGATGATCAGCTGTTGCTTCGGTGGCTCAGCAGTAAAGAATCTGCTTGCCAATGCAGGAGACACAGGGGATGCAGGTTCGATCCCTGGATCAGGAAGACCCCCTGGAGAAGGAAACAGCAACCCACTCCAGTATTCTTGCCTGGAAAATCCCATGGACAGAGGGCTACAGGCCATGGGGTCACAAAGAGTCGGACACAACTGAGCATGCCTAGACAGATACATACACACATACGTACAGAGATTGAAATGATATTTATCATAAGGAATTGACTCACACAATTATGAAGGATGAGAAGTACCACAATCTGTCATCTGTCAAGCCGAGAACTAAGGCAGCTGGTGGCATAAATTCCAGTCTCAGTCTGAAGGCCTGAGAACCAGGAACACAGTCCCAGTCCGGTATCAGGAGACCAGCGTCTCAACTCAGCAGTCAGGCAGAGAGAGAATTCAGTCCTCCTCTACCTTATTGTTGTCTAATCAGGCTCTCAAAAGACTGGATAAACCCACCCACATTAGGGATGGTAATCTGCTTCACTAGGTCCATTATTTCAAATGCTAATCTATTCTGGAAACACTCCATAGACAGACCTAGAAAAGTTTAACCATATATTTGGGCATCCCAGCCAAGTTGGCAAATAAAATTAACCATCATATACAGAAATTTTTCAAAAATTATCAACTAGAAAAATCAGATTATTTTTGCAGAAATTTAGCAAAGATCAAGTTAAACTCTATGCTATTGATAAATCCCCCCAATATAGCATTGATTAAGTATTGATAATGAAAGTTATCTCCTGTTAAGAGGGTCTTTGCTATAGTCATCCATTATATAACATTTAAAGAGGATATCTAAAATAATTATTGACTAAAATATATTTCTAGTATATCTAATCTTCATTAAAATTTATACAAAAAAGTTATAGAATTTGAATAATAATGATTATTTTACTTCCAAATAATGTTGGTTTCATTGGCAGAAGGCTATAAGTACAATGTGTCAAACATCTGGTTTAAGAAAAATAAATATTTATATGTATTCCAATTTCTCATACTCGGTAGACAAAATACTTGATAGATAATTTTTTTTTTTTTTAGTTTTTCATATAAATAGTCCACTAATGCATACAAAGCACCTATGAGGTTTTTAATATCATGGCACTGGGGGATTGCAATTTTTGAATGGTAAACTGACAACTAAAATATCAACTTCCAGCTTTACTTTCATGATAATTTTAATAAACCAGCAGATGTTTACAAAACTAATAAACTGTTTTACCTGAGGTGGGGTGGGATCATATCTGTTAGAATTAGAGTAGATGTTGGTAGTTTAATTCCTCAATTTCCTTAAGGCAGCTGGGTCCCCAGGAAGCAGAGAAAATTAGCAAAGATCTAAGAGCTGCTTGTAATGGAGCCAGGCAGAATGGAGAATTCTATGAAATAAACCATAGCTCTTTCTCATTTCTTAAATCAATTCCTTAAATTAGTTTAGGCCAGCTCTTAGAATAACAGGAGAACATTGACTTAAAGATAATTAGCTTCATTTAGTTAAAGTTTAAATGAAGACTTGATAGAAAATAAACTGTACCACTTACATAAATAATCCTATCATATCTGTTAAATTTCCAAAGACATAGAGCTCTGTGAATTTGGAAGAAAATACTAATATGCCTGCTGATAAAAGCTGTTTTAAATGTGGTCTTAAATCATTCGATGCCAATATACTGAGAAGATATACTTCTAGGATGAGTATTTAAACATCATGATTTAGCTTTATATTGTTAAAAAAAAAAGATCACAGTGTCATAGGGCAAATGACAGTACAGAATAACAGAATTCTCTGGAAGGCAAATCTATCATACATTTGGACAATAACCAAATAACCTGTGAAAAATTGCTTTGCCAAATAAATGTCATCTTTTAAGTTGCTATGGTAATTACTATACTTGTTAGAGGTATTTAGGAGATGCTGAATTCCTTGTGCATAATGAACTTTTATGAAGAGTATTCTAAGCAGTCTGGTTTTAAAAAAACTAATTTGTTTTTACTCTGCATAATTGATATTTGAGTTCAATGTAGAAATAAACTCACTTGGTAAATTGAAAGGACATGAAAAGATTGAGTGAAAGATTTTAAAGTTCAAGACAAAAGGAAGAGATTGCCTTTTATAATATTTATGCCTTCTGCTTTTCTGTTAACTGTATAGTGCTTTTAGGATGTTATTCAATCTGAATTACCATCCAGAAACAGCAAAGAAAGTGAACATTGCCTTGCAGCACAATTCTACTGAGCTTTAACCTTCTGGGCTTAATTTAACATTGGGAGTGAAACCCACACTTAATTATTTACTAATTGCTACATCTCACAGGAGCAAGGGACTAAATTATGTTCTCTTTTTCTAGCTGCCTTCATAGCGAATTGACCCAGATTATTTGAGATGCTGTGACTGGAGAGTGGGGAGGGGGAGATGAGGGGACTCTGACTTGCCATGGGTCTTTTTAGAAGTTATTTACAGCCTGAAAATATTCTCCAAAGAGAAGAGCCAGTGGGGGAATGACAAATAAAATTCCATTACGTTGAGTATGGGTTAATATGGCAACCAAGAGTCAATCTGCTTGAGATCTGAGGGACTGATGTTTAGGTGAGGTCCAGCAGTGCTGTTGAAGAGCCAAAAGGATTCTCTGAGAGCCAGTGATGAGGAATCTGAGGTTCAGAATTAGGAGACCAACTACGGGTAAGTAAGGCAATCGCTGGAAAATTAGACAACATGATAAAACCCAGTCACTGGGAAACATAATGGCCATTCATTAACAGAGAGAATAGCAAAATGTGTAATAGGGGATAAAGAAAACTGGACTCAGAGTAGGGAACACACTTATAAAACCCTCGTGACCTTGTCAAGTTAGTTATCTCACTAACCATCCTATGGGTCACTAATAATAGTGCTTGCCCCAAGGGGGTTTCCTGAGGATTGAATTCATACAAGTAAAATTTAGGACAGTGTCTAGCATGTATTTAGTGTTCTGTAAGTGTTGTTTTTGTTGTTACAAGGGACAGTTTTAAAATAGACTCAATTTTTGGAGGTCAGGACTATAATGTGAGAACAAATTTCTAGGGACATGGAGGGACCGGCCTCATTAAGTAGCTGCCCTAATGGAATTTTCGCTCCCACCTGCCTAGACCAAAAATTGGTTGGGCATGTGGAATAGAATTTAGCCTGAGGTGTTTACCATGTCTGACTCTGACTACTCACTGAAACCACCGGGTTTGATTGCTCACCCTTTGGCTGCATCTTTTGGATGCAGCAGTGACTGGCTGTGTGCTCTAGCAGAAACTGACAATTTTTTCTGAGACACAGAAATGTATCTTTTTCTGTGACTTTGTATGAAGTGAAGTTGCTCAGTCGTGTCCGACTCTTTGTGGCACCGTGGACTGTAGCCTATCAGGCTTCTCCATCCATGGGATTTTCCAGGCAAGTGTACTGGAGTGGGTTGCGATTTAGTTCTTTCATATTCCCGAATTTATACAATCATTGAAAAGTTCAGTATTTGGTAGGGAATGATAAAGATCCCAAAGTAATTTAGAACATAATTGGCATAACCCAAATTCTAACATGCGTAATAGGAGACCCATTGTGTAAAAAGTCTAACTGCTTCTGAACAATGACAATTATCCTAGAAACAGTAACTAGCATAGAATCAGGAGCTCTTTCTCATCCCTATTCCTTTTAAGAACTCTGCTTCCTCTTCCTGGAATTCCTTGCTTCCACTAGTCACTGAGGAGACACCTGGTGCATGCTCAGTCATTCAGTCACGTCTGACTCTTTGTGACCCCATGGGCTGTACACCACCAGGCTCCTCTGTCCATGGGGTATTCCAGGCAAGAATACTGGAGTGGGTTTCCATTTCCTCCTCTGGGGGATCTTCCCGACCCAGTGATCGAACCCATGTCTCCTGCATCTCTTGCATTGGCAGGCAGATTCTGTACCACTGAGCCACCTGGGAAGCCCTGGGTAACATCTACTCATAGTTAGATACTTCCTTAGCAAGCATTTCTCTCCCTCCAGGTACAATGAATGGTTTTCTCTTTGGAATCCCCAAGAAACACTTTACCAGTCTCTACTGGAGAACTCGCCATGTGGTATTTATTACTGATTATTAACAAAACTCTCACATCCATACACGACCACTGGAAAAACCATACCCTTGACTAGATGGACGTTTGTTGACAAAGTAATGTGTCCTCTTTTTAATATGCTGTCCAGGTCATGTATGGTTGTGGGAGTTGGACTATAAAGAAAGCTGAGCACAGAAGAATTGATGCTTTTGAACTGTGGTGCTGGAGAAGACTCTAGAGAGTCCCTTGGACTACAAGGAGATCCAACCAGTCCATCCTAAAGGAGATCAGTCCTGTGTGTTGATTGGGAGGACTGATGTTGAAGCTGAAACTCCAATACTTTGGTCACCTCATGAGAAGACTTGACTCATTGGAAAGGACCCTGATGCTGGGAAAGATTGAGGGCAGGAGGAGAAGGGAATGACGGAGGATGAGATGGTTGGATGGCATCACCGACTCAATGGACATGGGTTTGGGTGGACTCCAGGAGTTGGTGATGGATAGGGAGGCCTGGCGTGCTGTGGTTCATAGGGTCGCAAAGAGTCAGTCACGACTGAGTGACTGAACTGAACTGAACTGAACTGATGAACAAAACCTCTCCTCTACTAGATAGTGTCCTCCCTGAGGTCAGAGAATTCTCACTGTTGTTTTAACAGCATAGTGAGATATAATTTGTATAAAAGTTCACCCACTGGGATTGTGTTTTATTTGACATTTTATCCTCAACCCTCAAGATAGTTCTGGTCTGCTATAGAATAAGCCTCAATAAATCTTTTGCTGAAGAATGGAGCCCACATTGAGGAGTCAAGATTTCTAGGGGACACGAAGCAGACACGAAACAGACACATCCCAGTTAACTAGTGTGTCTTCAAGTTGGTAGATGAGGTTGTCCACTGCCACTCTCACTCAGTCTGAATACCTTCTTTTAAAGAATGTGCCTTCAAATAGAGGAGAAGGCCTTGCTTCACCAAAGGTTACTCCTTGTCTGAAATTGCAGTGGACTCATATGAATGAATTAGCTTCAGGATTTACAACTCGGGATCTTACTACTAGACTCAGCACACTATCTTCAGTCACTGAAAATGGGTGAAACAAAACGAACTACCCTGTCTTTTCGTTTTTAATAGCAGGACAGGTTGTTTTAGGGATATAGAGAACAATGGATTGAGAAACATTCATGGATTAAACCTCTAAATATAAAAAAAAATTACTGTATATTAGTGATTACAGGGGAGTCCAGTTTTGTCCCCTCAGTGCTAAAGAGCTCTCTTGATAATGCTAGATAAAACAAATTATATAATCAGTAAGTACAGGAAACACTGTTTACTACTTTTATATTTCCTCCAAATGCTTCAGTTAAAGGCTATATGAGAAATGAATGTAACACAGTAACTACCATTTAGGAGAAAAGAAACTAATGTAGACTGTTTTATTTACAAGTAAAACAAAACAAAGATAAATGTGTGAATTTTTAAAATTATACCCCTAATAAAAACCTGTTTAATTCCACCATGATGGTAAAACTACCTATATATCTTCACTATCCAACCAAAATATATATTTTATTTTTATTAATAAATCATACTTTTTAGAAATAAAAATACCTAAATTAGCTTCATAATAAATATTTAGAATGAAGACAGCAATGGAAACTTCTGAAACCTGTGTTCTATCTTCAAAAAGCTAATTTATCTTCACAGCTATCATGCTGCTGCTGCTGCTAAGTCACTTCAGTCGTGTCCGACTCTGTGTGACCCCATAGACGGCAGCCCATCAGGCTCCCCCGTCCCTGGGATTCTCCAGGCAAGAACACTGGAGTGGGTTGCCATTTCCTTCTCCAACGTGTGAAAGTGAAGTCGCTCAGTCATGTCTGACTCGTAGCGACCCCATGGACTGCAGCCTACCAGGCTCCTCCTTCCATGGGATTTTCTAGGCAAGAGTACTGGAGTGGCTTGCCATTGCCTTCTCCGCATAGCTATCATAAATGTCAGTAATTCTGACAGTTGTATTTATCTAAACAGCTAGTGCATTTGGAAAACCATTTTCTTGGAAACCTCATCTGTATGTAATGAACAGATACCCTTTCTGTAACTAAGAGCAAAAAGTCATATAACAAAACCGAATCACCTAGTATTGTAAAAGTTTAAGTCAAGCTTTATGAAAACATGAAGGGTTTCCCTGGTGGCTCAGTGGCAAAGAATCTACCTGCAATACAGAAGACATGGGTTTGATCCCTGGGTCAGAAAGATCCCTTGGAGGAGGAAATGGCAATCCACTCCAGTATTCTTGCCTGGAAAATTTCATGGACAGAGAAGCCTGGTGGGCTATAGTCTGTGGGGTCACAAAAGAGTGGGACACGATTTAGCGACTAAACAACAAAATGAAAGTATAACGATTTATTATAACTTTAAGAGAGGAATAGAAAGAATGACAATGTTAGTAATGTGTCTAAAGTTATATGGCTTATTGTCAGAGACAACGACAAAAGCAGAGACTAATAGCATCAGAGTCTAATCACTACAGTCATTAAAGATTATCCAATTTAAGTCATCTGTCTAGTTCTTGAATTCTCTCTCCAGCTTTTCCCTTTGAGTTGTCCCTTTCACCCTTGTATATTGTCAGCAACAGAGTTTACTAGTCTCTAAGAGAAACATTTAATCCTGGACACAAATATTACTCTTAATAGATCACCCCTTAGATGAGAAGAAAGCGTTTTCTTTATCATCTCTACCCATTGCTCTTTGTTCTAGCTTTTGGAGTCATGAAAAACAAGTCAAATACCTTTTAAACCTGAGAGTTCTGCTAGTTATCAAGGACAGTTAATTGTTTCTTTTATAAACTAAAATTTCTTTTTGATTAAGAGGCTGTTTTTTTACTAAAATATGTTGTGTTCTCCTTATCAAAAACTTAGAAAATTTAGGCAAGAACAGAAATCATTCAGTTACCTATCGGTGAGCTTTCTTAATTATGAGTGTATTAATAGTTACCTCCTTCTCATAGGTTTTATCCTTGATATAGATATTAATTTTACTGTGTTCAAAAATTTTTCCATGATTAGCACGGATCTTAATATGCTTATTTTGCATAATATTAATTTCTAATATATATTATTTTATTTAAATGGCACACTTTTTATTAAGTAGATATTTAGCTCTTAATTGATGAGCTGACAATGACTGGTTTTTAAGTCTTGAAGTCTCTCCAGTTTTTCTCAACAATATGTAAAAGTTATTTTTCCTTTTGTGTGTACATCATCACCTGCTTTATAAAATACAGCCAATACTTTGGCCACCTCATGTGACGAGTTGACTCACTGGAAAAGACTCTGATGCTGGGAAAGGTTGGGGGCGGGAGGAGAAGGGGGCGACAGAGAATGAGATGGCTGGATGGCATCACCGACTCTGTGAACATGAGTTTGAGTGAACTCCGGGAGTTGGTGATGGACAGGGAGGCCTGGCGTGCTGTGATTCATGGGGTCGCAGAGAGTCAGACACGACTGAGTGACTGAAATGAACTGAACTGAACTGAAGATAGATTCCTGGGAGAGATATTCATGGGGTAAAGGGCTTGAACCTTTTAAAAGACCAGTACACATTTTTCCAGTTCCTTTCCACTTTCAACTATCACCAGCAATTTAACAAGAGAAATATTTTCATTGCATCCTTTTTGGTACTGGTCATTCTTTTATATATAATGTAATCATATTTGGCATGCAACGTGTCCGTCTTACTGGTAGACTTCATAGTTATAGAGGTCAGTAAAGCAGAATGCATTTTCAAATGATACCTTCCAGTTATATTTCCTATTCTTGGAAGAAGCTGTTCTTTTTATTCTCTGACTCTTAGTGATTTTTCTTTTCTATTTAATAACCTCTTCTCAGTCATATTTAGTTTTAATAGTTCTCCTAGTTATTTTATCTTTTAATTTTCTACGTTATGTTTTAATACTAAGAATTTTTAAATTCTATGTATGCATACCATGATTGGAGGAGGAAATGGCAACCCATTCCAGTGTTCTTGCCTGGAGAATCCCAGGGACGGGGGACCCTGGTTGGCTGCCGTCTGTGGGTTCGCACAGAGTTGGACACGACTGAAGTGACTTGGCAGCAGCAGCATGCATACCATGAGTCTTCCTCATAGTCATTTCTCCACTATTTTTTTGCTTAGAAAATTCTTCCCCACTGAAAGGATTGACTAACATTTATTGATGCTTTCCCATCATTTTGTTTAAATATTCAGCTTTTAAATGCAATTCAATCATTCTCACAGTGTTCCAAAATAATTATTTCCAAAACTTTTAACTGTCTCAACATTGCTTATCATTCCATTTCCTGCCCTGATTTTTAATGCTTCTCTAGTGACATGCTTTTATGAGATATGCATTGAGTTGCTTCTCTCTCTCTTTCTCTCTCACACACACTGCCACCACCGCTACTACCACCGCCAGCATCACCAGCAATAACATCTAAGCCGTGTGACATCTTTACTTCTGCAATAATCGAATTGGTATTTTTTTACATTTAAGGGTCATATATTTATCAAAAATTCTATTGTGTGCATACAGATTTAAGCATTTTATATTACTTTTGCTATGATTACAAGATTTCTTTCTTTCTCCTTTGGTCAAAGGACTCACTGTTACCATAGTTACTGTTCATACATACGCATCTGTGCACACGCACAATGTCAGAAACTGAACGTTGGCTATGGACTGCAGGATCTGATTGTTCTGGGCGACTTTTGAATAAATTTTGCTCTTGAATATGTCATTTTTGAAGCCAGGTTATTTTGTCTTTCTTGGCGTAATCTTGTAAACTACTTGCTTGTAATATGTATCGCCTTCCCTCCACTTTCTTCTTAATATTGCTTCTTTTACAGCAAATTATGCTTTCATTGTCAACAGGACAATTAGAGACACCTTTGACATGATGAAAGTAGTGAAAGTGTTTCTGGTGTTGCCATAGCAATATGTATACATTCATTCTTGTTACAAAATGATATATCCTTAAAATCTTCACATTCTGCAAAGGTGTGAAAAATAGGGATATGGGAAAAGATTAGAGAAAAATTCAGTTCAGTTCAGTTCAGTCACTCAGTCGTGTCTGACTCTCCGCGACCCCATGAATCACAGCACGCCAGGCCTCCCTGTCCATCACCAACTCCCGGAGTTCACTCAAACTCATGTCCACAGAGTCGGTGATGCCATCCAGCCATCTCATTCTCTGTCGTCCCCTTCTCCTCCCGCCCCCAACCTTTCCCAGCATCAGAGTCTTTTCCAGTGAGTCAACTCGTCGCATGAGGTGGCCAAAGTATTGCAGTTTCAGCTTTAGCATCAGTCCTTCCAATGAACACCCAGGACTGATCTCCTTTAGAATGGACTGGTTGGATCTCCTTGCAGGCCAAGGGACTCTCAAGAGTCTACTCCAACACCACAGTTCAAAAGCATCAATTCTTCGGCGATCAGCTTTCTTCACAGTCCAACTCTCACATCCATACATGACCACGGGAAAACCCATAGCCTTGACTAGACGGACCTTGGTTGGCAAAGTAATGTCTCTGCTTTTTAATGTGCTATCTAGGCTGGTCATAACTTTCCTTCCAAGGAGTAAGTGTCTTTTAATTTCATGGCTGCAATCAGCATCTGCAGTGATTTTGGAGCCCAAAAAAATAAAGTCTGACACTGTTTCCACTGTTTTCCATCTATTTCCCATGAAGTGATGGGACCAGATGCCATGATCTTTGTTTTCTGAATGTTGAGCTTCAAGCCAACCTTTTCACTCTCCTCTTTCACTTTCATCAAGAGGCTTTTGAGTTCCTCTTCACTTTCTGCCATAAGGGTGGTGTCATCTGCATATCTGAGGTTATTGATATTTCTCCCAGCAATCTTGATTCCAGCTTGTGCTTCTTCCAGCCCAGCGTTCCTCATGATGTACTCTGCATAGAAGTTAAATAAGCAAGGTGACAATATACAGCCTTGACGTACTCCTTTTCCTATTTGGAACCAGTCTGTTGTTCCATGTACAATTCTGACTGTTGCTTCCTGACCTGCATACAGGTTTCTCAAGAGGCAGGTCAGGTGGTCTGGTATTCCCACCTCTTTCAGAATGTTCCACAGTTTATTGTGATCCACACAGTCAAAGGCTTTGGCATAGTCAATAAAGCAGAAATAGATGTTTTTCTGGAACTCTCTTGCTTTCTCCATGATACAGCGGATGTTGGCAATTTGATCTCTGGTGCCTCTGCCTTTTCTAAAACCTGCTTGAACATCTGGGAGTTCATGGCTCACATATTGCTGAGGCCTGGCTTGGAGAGTTTTGAGCATGACTTTACTAGTGTGTGAGATGAGTGCAATTGTGCAGTAGTTTGAGCATTCTTTGGCATTGCCTTTCTTTGGGATTGGAATGAAGACTGACCTTTTCCAGTCCTGTGGCCACTGCTGAGTTTTCCAAATTTGCTGGCATATTGAGTGCAGCACTTTCACAGCATCATCTTTCAAGATTTGAAATAGCTCCACTGGAATTCCATCACCTCCACTTAGCTGCCATTTTATCATCTTTCGTCTCATAGAGAGGCCACCCCTAATCACCCTACCTAAAGCAGATCTCCATCTCTTCCCCTGCTTGCCTTGTTTCTCAAGGATGTTGACTTTCACTTCCCAGGGTGTTGTCAATGTTTAATAGATATTTTATGCCTGCAATAAATATTCATTATATGTACCAGACACTTTTCTAAGCCATGCATGTAGATTACAATGGAGACAAAAATTCAACTGCTTAAACCGTAGAAAGCATTCTTTTTATACCTATACTTTCCACATATTGTAGTGCCATCCTGTGATCAAATATGGTCTTTGTGTGAACAATCTTCCAAGGCGGTATGCATGAGACTAATTTTATTCCTTCCTGCATTTAAATAATTTTAAAAAGATATGAAATTCTAGTTTCAAAATTCATTTTGAAAGGGGAGGCTTATATCCGTCTCAACTTTCAGTCAATACCTCATTGTATTCTAACCTTCAAATTTGCTGTTGAGAGGTCTGATATTATCTGTTGCTTTATTCATCTTATGTACTGGACTTTCCAAAATATTATCATATGATTTTCTAGTAAAATAAGGATAAATTCATTATCACTCCTAGCAGTAGGGAGAACATCACATTGATATAGCTGTGTAGTGCCACAATAGGGGCCAGCTGGAAAGAATATCCATAGTGTTAGGGATTTCAAGATGGGAGAATGATGGATATTGGGCGATATTTGTGACGTTACTAATTTAGGATCAGTAGATTTAGCCAGGGCTTCCCTGGAGGCTCAGCAATAAAGAATCCTCCTGCCAATGCAGGAAATGCAGGTTTGATCCCTGGGTCAGGAAGATCCCCTGGAGAAGAAAATGACAACCCACTCCAGTATGCTTGCCTGGGAAATCCATGGATAGAGGAGCCTGGTGGGCTACCAGTCCATGTAGTCACAAAGGGTCAGGAACGACTTTATCAACTAAACAAAATTAGCCAAGTGAGGGGTCTGGAGAGAGTCTTGATAAGAAAGATAAGGAAGCTGTTTGCCCAGGTGAGCAGGATGCTATCTCAGGTAAATTTATATGCAGGAATTTCTTGATGGGAACACTGAAATCCTGAATAAACCAGTAGGTTTACAGTCTTATCACCCCTGAGAAAACGTTTTATAGAACAAAAATTTATGTTGACCTAGCTATTCCTTATGTTGTAAGTGGTAGCAGTTCTCTTAGGGGATTTTTTTTCTCCTCCTTTATAATTTTCTTAATCTGTGAAGCAGCTGTTCTTCTGTCTTACATGGCACTTTGGATTCTTTCCATATGAGGTATTTTATCTTTTGTAATTATGAAAATTCTTGGTCATTATTACTAAAAATATGTCCCATACACCATTATTTATTTTCTCTTCAGTCATTTGCTATATTATAGATGTTGGCTCTTACCCATCTATTCTCTTTTTCTCTTCACTTTTACAGTTTCCAAACTGGGAGAATGTCACGATCTGAATTTTAAGTTTGCTGGTTCATTTCATGGTCATTCTTCTGGTATCTCCAATTGCTTTTTTTCATTCTTATTCTTGATTATTTCTTATTCCTCAGTTTTTCTCCTATCCTTTTTATAATTCTGTAAATATTAATATGCATATTTTAGTCTCCTGTTAACTGGTACATAAGCTTGATTTCTCCCTCTGTGAGATGTTCAGTTTGCCGGCCCTGGCTGTCTTGTACTTTTTTTCCCCCTCTGTGCTCTCATTTCCCTAGAAGTATCAGTCAAGTGACTAAAGTCTTACATCCTTCTGATGATTTAGACAGTAGTGATAGAAAGCATATTCCAAAGGTGAGAGTTATAGATGTGTTGATTTACATGTTATAGGTCTTTGTGGGAAAAAAAAAAAAAGCTTGTGGGTAAGATATGTAGAGAATAAAAATAGGTTAAAAAAAGATGAAAGCATTTTGCCCAAGCTATTCAGTAATTTATGACCACTGACTGGATGTCCAGCTATTCATTGTGGCATTCAATGGGCTAAACAATCTTTCAGCACATGATTAAAGCAATTTTACCCTGTTAATTTTATTCCTTTACCCCAAACGACAGAGAAATGATTCTAAAAATATAGTCATTAATTTGTTGATTCATCAGTAGATTTGGGGCAGTAACCAGTTGCTTTGGATTGGGATGCAATACTGTATAAGTCACAATCTCTTACACAGTAAAAAGAAAAAAAGAGTCCACAGAATTTATGAAGATACATAAAAGAGGTCATTAACTGCCTTAAGAGGAAGAGAAGAAAAATCCACAGAGGCTATGATAGTTCACAGAGGTTTTAAAATTTGGCAGGAGTTGCCAGAAGGCTCAAGGGGAGGAACAGTATTCCTATTCTAAAGAACAGTATGAGAAAATGCTTAAAGCTGTAGTGGCCAAGTAGTTGGGATTCTTGTCAGTATAAAATAAGGTTTTTCAGGGATTGACTTGGGAGATACATCTAAGAAACCATTAGAGGCCAGATCATGCAGGTCTCATATTCTATAATAGGTTATTATTTTTCTTGTGAATGGTTATGAGTCATTTAAGGATTATAAGTACAAGAGTGATTGAATCAGATTTATATTTTAGAAATATTAGGCATGTGGCATTGTGGAGGCTAAATAGGAAGGATGCAAGGATAATATCAGTGAGATTATTAGAAGGATATTGGTGTAGACGTGTGAAAGATGATGAAGAAAAGGGCCTGGAATTAAGAATGATAGTAAAAATGAGAGCTTTATACTTTTATGTACACAATGCATTATGCCAAAGATTATTGATATTATATACTACACCAATAGCAAGAAAAAAATTCAAATAGGTTTGAGTGTGAATAAGTCATCTGGGAAATTGTTATTTCCTGTCAGATTTCAGAAAAAAAAGTACAAATAGAGCCTAGATATATGCCATACTATCCTAACAAAAGGGAGTCTGTATTTCTCGCTGTATCATAAGCTCACACCTGTACAGATGTATCTTGTACTAGTTAGGGAATCGAAAGTGAAATGAAAAAAAAGGAAGTTGTTTGGGGAAATTTTATTTTACTTTTAATAATGTTCACTCAAGAGTGGAGATTTCTGTGTGTTTTCTTTCCTTTGTGTTCTTCAGAATTCAAGTTCCCCGTTCTTTTCACCACACGCCTCAGCCATCCTTTAGGGAATATGCCTTCTGATCTCTATAAATATCTGGAACTTTTGTTTTCCTGTGTATCTTCAAGATGTTTAGATAACTGTGGTTTTCATATCTAGGGACAATTTTTTAAAATTTCTCTTGGGATTGAGGTCAAGGTGAAGTTGTGTCACATTTTTGCTTCATAAGTCCTGAACATATTTAGGGAAAATAAATATTGGGTTAATTTAAAATTCACGTGCAAGATTTGAGTCTTTCTCCATCACATTCCATGTCTCTTCCAAGTCCTTGAAACATAACTTGATGAAGCAGCCATTTCACTTCCAGTTTATGCATCATAAAGGGATCATTGAAACAAAAGGATCTGCTAAACTCTGTAAGTTATGGGGAAAAAATATGTTTTTTCCCCCTCAGAAAGTTCATTTTAAAGTGCAAGATCAGGAATAGGCTTTTATTTCCACATTGGAGATCAGTATATTTGCTTCACTGAGTCCCATGTTCTTTTACAGACTTTCTGCTGCTGCTAAGTCACTTCAGTCGTGTCCGACTCTGTGCGACCCCATAGACGGCAGCCCACCAGGCTCCCCTATCCCTGGGATTCTCCAGGCAAGAACACTGGAGTGGGTTGCCATTTCCTTCTCCAATGTGTGAAAGTGAAAAGTGAAATTGAAGTCGCTCAGTCATGTCTGACTTGTAGCGACCCCATGGACTGCAGCCTACCAGGCTCCTCCGTCCATGGGATTTTCTAGGCAAGAGTACTGGAGTGGCTATCCAGTAGCAATTCCATAGTTTCTGATAAGAGTGTCTGCTTAGGAACCATCAGCCTTATCAGCACCTTCTCTTTGCGATTACATTCATATATCACATTTTTAAATTGTTAACCTTGATTTTTGTCCTTCAGCTAGTATCACTGCATCTCAATCCGGAAGGACAAGTTGATGTACTGAAGAATTTTATACTCTTCCTTACTTGTTAAAGTTTTTAGTCATCAATCAGAGTTGTTCCATCTTTTCTCTCCCTCTCCTTTTCTCTTTCTCTATATTTTACTATTCCATTATAAATAACTCAATTTTGTATTTTATGTATTTACATTTTAAATATATTTTAAATTCATCTAACCTTCCCAACATGAATTCTAACTTTATTCCAACCTAGGACATTTGCAAATGGTCTTTCTTAGCACAAACTCTCCTGATTCTTCTCACCTGTCCTTCGTGAGTATTCTTTTTCTCACTTTATGGATGGAGAGACAGGTTGTCTCATGGAAAGTCTCATGCCCAATTCACAACTTAAATATGATGTGGACTAGAATATGTTTTTTTTAATTGAAATATAATTGCTTTGCAATGTTGTGTTAGTTTCTGCTGTACAACAAAGTGAATCAGCTGTATGTATACATATATTCCCTCCCTCTTGAGCCTCCCACCCTCCCCTCATCCCATCCCGCTAGGTCATCACAGAGCACCGAGCTGAGCCTGCTTTGCTATACAGCAGGGTCCCACCAGCTATCTGTTTTACACATGGTGGTGTATATATGTCAATACTAATCTCCCCATTCATCCCACCCTCCCCTTTCCCTCCCCACCATGTCCAGCTGTCCATTCTCTACATCTGTTTCTCTACTCCTGCCCTTCAAGTATGTTCATTTGTACCATTTTTCTATATTCCACATGCATTAATATACAATATTTGTTTTTCTATTTCTGACTTACTTCAATCTGTGTTACAGATTCTAGGTCCATCCACATTTCTACAGTGACCCAATTTCAATTCCTTTTTTATGGCCAAGTAATATCTTACTGTATATATCTTTGTCTCAATATTGTATTACTTTTTTTGAAAATACTTGTGTAGTTTATATTTATGGCAGTTACCTGGATTAAATGAATGGATTTTAATAAGTTTAATTTCTCTTTATCTATCTCCTCTTTTCACCCAGTTTCTTGTATATCTTCTGTGTTGTCCACTAATCCCTTCATTGTCACCAACATCTTGCACTCTGAATAGGATAATACTACTTACTATCTAATTTCTATTGAATACCATGAGTAATAAAATAAGCAAATGTAATAAAATAAAATCGTTTTTCCATCTTTGAGACTGATTCCTAATCCTGATTGAGTCATAATTGACATGAATTTCTTATAGTCTGTGTATGTGTATGTTCATACTTTCATATTTTGGGCAACAATCAAACATTAGTCTTAAGCAAAAATGTTGTGGTGAGAAACTTCAGATTCAACTCTAGAAAATGAAGGACAAAGAGTAAGGTAATGGAGAATGTATACTGCTGAAATAGAATATAAATGGCAGTTATTATCATCATAAGGTATTTATATTGTAGTCCTGATAAAATTGCCACATGAAAACTACATCATTGATCAAACATATCTTATGGAGGCTGACATGAATAGACAAGGAGTGCTGGGGAAGTGGGTGACAATTGCCTTCTTAAGGCAAATATTTTAATGTTACCACTGATGAGTATCTGGAGTAGGAAATGGCAACTCACTTTAGTATTCCTGCCTGGAAAATCCCATGGACAGAGGAGCCTGGTGGGCTATAGTCCATGGGGTCGCAGAGTCAGACACGACTTAATGAATAAACATCAGCTGATACATGGTACATTTGGGGTTAGAAAATTAAAATGAGATATGTAACATCATAATGATGTTGATTTATTGAAGCTTTGGTTATATCAGAGGAATATTAAATTATCTTAATTATTTGATAATATACATTTTATTCCTGTTACTCTAGTAATTTAAAGCATCCTCCAAATACTGAAATTATAATCAAGTTCAATTAAGAAATTTGAACATCTAAAATGAATACATTTGAAAACCAGTATTACTTTTCATCTTCCTCCAAAAAAGTAAAATTGCCGTTTAAAGAACTCACAACACTGTCTCCAATTGTGAAAATAAATGTATATCATGCTATGTAGTTGATCATAATACATTTAAAACAAAAAGATTGATAAGATGGGAAACATTTGAGAAAAATGTTTTGGATTTTAAGATTGCCACTTTTTGCTTAGTCTTTAAAAAGGCCTTAATAAAATGCTGAATCTAATATGCCAGGAAGGAACAAATTATGAATGTACAGCACTGTATACTAGACCTTGAACCTAGATATTTGAGAAATCATGATGAATAATCTGGACATCAAAAATTAAAACTTAACTGCTTGGTAACTGAAATTACTGTTAAATTGAGGCAGCATGCAAACAATGAATAATTTCTCAAATTGAGAACATTACATTAAATATAATCACATTTGTTAATGCAATGCATATTTAATCTACAGTTAAAGCATTTTCCAAATCTGGTTGAGTTATAAAATGATAAGGTCAATTAAGATAAATATACATATTCAGGTACCTAGAATGCCCCATTCATTTTAATTTGATAAGCAAATGTATGTAAATAAACATGTGAGTTGAATATTAATGACATAGAATAATAAAATAGTTCAGACTGTACATATAAAATCAGGAACTAAGAAGTAAAGAAGTTATGCTCAAAGCAATACATTTTTATAAACTTTGTATCATTAAGATGATTATGAAATCAGCAAGACTTTGAAAGACACTGGATTTTTTTTGAGATGATAATCTCATTTATTTGAGGTAATTTCCTCATCTTCAACTGTACTTTTCTGTAACTTCAAAATAATATTACATTTTACAATAAGTATATTCCTACCTTGTGGTTTATTGTTCTCTGCTTTGGAGGTAAGAGAATTAAGAAAAATAGCATTTTCATAATAAACCATATATTTAATCCCTTTCTAAATGTTTCCTTTGGAAATTAAATTGCCTAGACATATCTTGATAATACCATCAGTTCACATTCTTTTTTCCTCAATTAATTTACTTATAAGAGGAACAAAATACAATTATACTCATCAGTCTCGGTATGATATTTTATTGACATTAATATCACTAAGTCACAGAAACTTTAATGTCAGTTCTTACAAACATTAAAAATATATATGAAAATGAAAAAACATTTTGCTGAGATGTTGATATTCTGTAACCTCAACAGCATCTTCAAGATGAGCACAACTTACAGTGAAAACATACTTGAAAATCCCTGGTCCATTTTGCAGACCTCAAAGTTACAGCCTCTGACTTTCAAGGTTCTCTGTTAAACACAGTATGTGTTTATGATAAATTTTGCAAATAATTTTTTAAAATTACAGGTGCAACCCCTGACAAATGTCAGTTTTTAAGTCATCTTTAAAAGCAACTTGTTATGGAACTTCCCTGGTGATTCAGTAGTTCTGACTTCACCTTCCAATGCAGGAAGTGCAAGTTCAATCCCTGGTTGGTGGGGGCTAAGATCCTACATTCCTCATGGTCAAAAAAATCAAAACATAAAACAGAAGCAATACTGTAACAAATTCAATAAAGACTTAAAATTTTAAAAAGTAACTTGCCAAATGTTAGCCTCTTTTTATTCTTCTTAGATAAGAACTTTTGTAACCTGTGTTTCGAGATCACTGAATAATTATTACTTACTTCCACTGTTTAAAGGGAAAGTAGCTTCTTAATAATTAAGTTTTATCATTATTAGTGGCATTGTTGTGAGTTAAATGTGATGCAGAATTATTAAAAAGTGTGCTAACCCTAATCCTTGTGTGTTTTGGTTTTTGTTTCCACTTTCAGAGACAAAGACATAGCATGGCATGAACATGGCGCAGTTTTATTACAAAAGAAATGTTAACGCCCCCTATAGAGACCGCATCCCTCTCAGGATAGTCCGAGCAGAATCTGAACTCTCACCCTCCGAGAAAGCCTACCTAAATGCTGTGGAAAAGGGAGATTATGCAAGCGTCAAGAAATCCCTGGAAGAAGCTGAAATTTATTTTAAAATCAATATTAATTGCATCGATCCTCTTGGAAGAACTGCTCTTCTCATTGCAATTGAAAATGAGAACTTGGAACTCATCGAACTGCTCTTAAGCTTTAACGTCTATGTTGGAGATGCCCTATTACATGCTATCAGGAAAGAAGTTGTGGGAGCTGTTGAGCTGCTGCTGAACCACAAAAAGCCCAGTGGAGAAAAACAGGTACTAGAAAAATACTGGTTTTCATTTACTTTACGTGCAGAAGGTTTCTATGGATGTTCAAATTCTCCACCAATTTTAAGAAATATTAACACTGAAATAATAAATATTATGATGGAAAACTACCACTAAGCACACATTTTATACTCTCCAAAAGTCACCATCACCTACACCTCTTACCCTGGCTAATCAGACATTAATGAGGACCAAAGCAAAACTAAGTAACCTGTGGTGGTTTCCCATACATTAGGGACATGTTTATGTAATAGTATATAAATTTGGGGGAGGGTGGTGCTACTGTGTATATGTGGGTGTTTTCTTCTTGTCCTTCATTTTCTGAACATTCTACAGTAACAGACTGAATTCTTTTGCTATTTTTCTTTTTAACCCTCTTGCCTGTTCTGGAATTCTGTATCTTATTACTAAAGTGAGTTGTACATCTAACTCTGATACTGCTTTTTAGCAAACTCTAATGGATTCTTTTAAATGGAGACCAATATTTTAAAAAAGCAAAGAAGATTACTAGAAAATAACTGGCTGTAGATTTAATATATCACACTTTTTTGGCAAAATGTAGCTGTATCTTACTGTCATCGGTAGAAACTAAGCTAAAACGGTACCTGATTATAAATACTATCTGGTTTTTATTCCTGTTATCTCCCTATTTTTTACCCCTAAGGAAGTAGAAAAATCGTAGATTGAAATGAATAAGGAATCTATTTTTGTCTGTCTACATTATTCCCTAATACTGCCCTGTATCTGAACTATTCGATCTTTTAGCCTTTCACATTGAACTCTTCACTTCCCGCATCAAGTCTCCTTGACTAATTGCAGAAGACATTGCATGTATTTCAGTGGCTCAAAATCTGTCCTTTCAAGTAAAATCTTATAGAAACATTTGTTTTTACACCTCTAGCAGTTTCTGTTCTATTTGATAAAGGTGCAAATATTTTCTGCAAATGACGGATTCTTAGAGACATCGTTTGTGGTTTACTCACTACGTCGTGTCTGACTCTTTGTGACCCCATGGACTGTAGCCCCACCAGGTTCCTCTGTCCATGGTATTTCCCAGGCAAGAATCCTGGAGTGGGTTGCCATTTCCTTCTCCACGGGATCTTAACCAATCCAGGGATTGAACCTGGGTCTCCTGCACTGCATGCAGATTTCTTTACCAACTAAGACACCTTAGAGACATTACATTCTTTTAAAGTAAGACCTGCTGTAGCTGTTAATACCATTATCTTTGCTTTACTGGAAGACTTTGATCAGAATCATTGCCATGATTAGAACAAGAATTTCAAGGCTGGATGTCTCCTGAAAAGGTCTCCCCAAAAGTCTGTTTTTTGGCCCATTCTTATGTCTCAACATCAGGCATCCTTTTCCCTCACCTGGCTCCAAACTTTGATAAAACAACACTCCACAATGACAATACTTCTTTGTTTTTTGCTTTACTGGTTTTTAATTTTTTGTTTCATATCCAGTTGTTTGGGTTACCTTCCCACCATATTGATCTGAACTTTGATTATTAATAAAAGGTAGTAAAGGTTTGCAAAGGTTTGAAATCTGGCAAGAGTCTGAAATATCCCAGGCCATGTATTTCTGGATGATTTCTCTTGTATCAGTTTGTAAGACAAGAATTTTCCAACTTGTACTATGCTTGACAGGTGTGGACAGGTAGTAGTAATGTTTAAAGACATATGTTATGTTATATCCCAGTTTTCCACCACTAGAGAAACACCAAACACTTAGACAGGAATGAATAGGAATCTGTTCTTATCTGTGTAAGTTCAGGTGCTACTTCCCCAGTCACCTTGTGAATTTGAAACACCTTGCACAATCATATTCCTAAAGTATTTGCATTTCCTAATAACAATGATCTTATATTATATACCCTCTTGTTTATTATCTATAAGAGCAACCATGAGACAGACTTGGGACTGTATGTCTAGATCATTTAAGATTATAACAGGTCCATAGAACAAAATTGCTATTGTGTTTTTCCTGCTTATTACTATATAATCTTCTTAATTTTATTGTCTAGAGAACAGTGACCAAACATTTCAGTGTCTCTTTAGTCAATGACATTTGTACTCGCCAAAGTAATTTGGTGTCTGGAGAAGATATCTGCTATTATGAGATTGTTTGTTGGAAGATGTTCAACTTCTAAGCTAAACTCTAGTCTGACAAGTAGGTCTTGGCTTCTTAGAGGCACTTGATCTGGAACCCTGATCATTAATAAAAGGCAGTAAAGGTTTGCAGTCTGTCAGGAGTCTGAAATATCCCAGGCCTTGCGTTTCTGGAGGATTTCTTTTATATCAGTTCGTAAGCCAAGAATTTTTCTTTTCTGTTTGCACATTCTAGAATTCCTCTTCAGCAAAGACACTGAGAATCAACAAAAGTTGTATCTTTTGGTTTGAACTTTGTAATTCGGAAAGAGCAACTCCAACCTACCTCAGAGTTCCTGGTATCTTGTACAATAAAAGTGAGGTTGTTACACCAGGAAATGTATACAGTATGGCACATAAAAGAGGTCCCTGGGGTTTGTGGGGGAGAGAGGGGGGCAGACGAACCCCATTAGAGCTTGGCTGTTTATCTGTGACTTACTTAGACAATGCATCTCTTAAGTGTGGCCAACGTCATTTGGAATAAAAGTTTCCATTAGCCAGCATCTGGCAGGTAACAAATAAATTCTTGACAGGATTTTTTATCTCATAAATTGTAATTCCTTAGAAGATTCTTGTGATCATAAAAGCCATTTTGTGTTTACTCTGTTTGCCTAATTTGCAGTCTTACAGGCCACCCTCAAAGACCCTGGAACACATTACCATTAATTTTGTTGAGGTCACTGAAGCTGAGTGTTAAAACCTAAGAACAATAATATCCAAGTGGTCAAAATCAGCATAACTTGTCTTAAAATGAGTCAAGGAAAAGGATCTATTATAAAAACACATAAATCTGATAATCGGAACACTTACTTAGAACTTAAAATGTGACAGATGTGGATCAGGAAATAGACTCTTCTTTGACGAATGTGTCACATGATAATTTCTTTCTCTGGAATAAGATACAATGCATGATTGCCTCCCGAAATCATGGGGGCTTGAGATTTCAGATTACTCGGCTTATTCTTCCAGTACATTAGCCAGGGAACAATTTACAATTTGCATATGCTTTTTGGGCCAGGTCTGAGCCCCGTCACTGGGGAGGAGACATGATTTTTGTTTTCTAGAGTCTAGTTGTGAAGAGAGACAGGAAAAATATCATGGGGATATGAGTAAATGTAATCACAATGGAAAAGAGAAATCAATCCTTGGGTAATTATGAAAGTAAACTGACAAGACTTGGTAAATACAAAATATTATTGGGTGGAAGGCATCGGGGGAGCAGGAGAAAGGCCTGAAGGAGAAGGACGAATGTTTGGTTTATAACTGGGGAAAGTTATTTCCAGTAACTGAGGCAGAGACTCTAAAAGAGGTGTATGAGACCTGCTTGGATATACTCAGCTTTCCCTTTATTGGCATTGCTATCTAGGAGATTATCAGACATTTTGTTCTTAAGAAAGGGGTTTGGGATTGATATTCAGACAATAGGGAGGACCTTGAAGTGCATAAAGTCACCTGTCTTCCAGTCACTTTGACATTGGTTGTATGTCCTTTCCCTTGTGTATTGTTTAAATGTTTATGATGGTTAGTATGTTAAAACTTTTCTTGATGCCACATCTAGTGAAGATATTTAGGTTTTTCCAGATAAATAGACGGGAATAGATTATTAATTATTTTCTTTCCTAGTTCATGTATTTCTTCATAAATCAAGATATTGAGTCCTTAGTGTTTTCATTTTTACTATAAAAAATGGAAAGAGCAATACTTTATTTCTTTTCATGTAGTATACAGCACGGAGAACCTGTCATTCTCCACAATGGGCAGGGAGATGGGACATTATGTATTCTTCCTGAGACTGCTTCCTGGCTGGAATCATTACTCTGATACTCTCTGCTGATTTTACTGAACTTTTCTTTAACCTCCTTAGTGCCTTATTTCTCCATAGGGAATAACCAACAGTGACTTCTCAGCTCCCTTTTTTCAGTCAATTGATTGGTTACTTGACTTCTAATTATTTCTAACAGACCTTTCTCTTTGATGTCTTCTAAGGCCAGATTCAATTTCAGTTTCAGCTGCTTCAGTAAATGTTTATCAGAAGCAGAACTTTCTTTTTCACTCTTCACTTAGACACTAGTACCAAATCTTCAGTACCATCAACATTTCTGGGAGGGCTTGTTACTTCAGTTTGCGGATCCCGCCCCAAGAGTCTCTGATATAGCTGGTCTGGAAGGGGTCCCTGGGACTTGTGTTTCTCACAAGTATGAAAGTGACACTAATGCTTCTGGTCTGGAGACAACACTTTGAGAACCGCTGACTTAGAGAATGTTGAAAACTACAGAATACCTATAGTTGTATACCTCATGTTAGGTATGGTTGCATTATACCATGATAACCTTGCATTTGGGAGATTTCAAATAATTATCTTAAATACAAGTGATTAAGTGGTATTTAATACAAAATAATTTTCCAATTTCACTAATGCATTTATTATATTTTCCCTTCTTTGGGAAAAATACTAAACATTACTTATCCATTCAATAATTAAGATCCTAGAGTATTTCAATTGAAGAAATTTTGATTTGAAAGCCCCACTAAAAAGAGTATCAGATTTTATAATCTCAAGAGACCTTGGAGATCATCTAACCCAATCACTTTGTTTTACAGAAGAGGGAAAAGTATTTGGGATTTAACCTGACCAAAAGAATCTATAAACCAATATCTAGCATCAAACCTGCAGATAGCCTGAATGATGAATATTCATTGAACTTGTCATCATGCCAGTAATTCATGATAAGAATTTTATTTGCATTATCTCATTTCATCTTCACATTATCTGGTGAAGGTTGGTCCCATTGTTCTCCCCATTTACAGATGAGGAAATGAAGGCACAAAAAAGTATTAGTGACACATCCCAGATCAAAGAACCAGGAAATATCGGTGCTGGAACTCAAGAGTCATGGAAAATAATCACCAGCTATCTGGCTCCAGCCACTGTGCCAATTTGGATAGGAATCATTTAAATGATTAGCTAATTATCCTAATGTAGGATATGAGTTACATAAATTTAAAAGAGCCTCTAGAGTTACATATGTAGGCTGTGCCTCTATCTTGACTATTCAGTTCAGTTCAGTCTCTCAGTCGTGTCCGACTCTCCGCGACCCCATGAACCACAGCACGCCAGGCCTCCCTGTCCATCAACAACTCCCGGAGTTCACTCAAACTCATGTCCACAGAGTCAGTGATGCCATCCAGCCATCTCATTCTCCGTCGTCCCCTTCTCCTCCCGCCCCCAACCTTTCCCAGCATCAGAGTCTTTTCCAGTGAGTCAACTCGTCGCATGAGGTGGCCAAAGTATTGCAGTTTCAGCTTTAGCATCAGTCCCTCCAATGAACACCTAGGATTGATCTCCTTTAGAATGGACTGGTTGGATCTCCTTGAAGTATAAGGGACTCTCAAGAGTCTTCTCCAGCACCACAGTTCAAAAGCATCAATTCTTCAGCGATCAGCTTTCTTCACAGTCCAACTCTCACATCCATACATGACCACGGGAAAAACCATTGCCTTGACTAGACGGACCTTGGTTGGCAAAGTAATGTCTCTGCTTTTTAATATACTATCAAGGTTGGTCATAACTTTACTTCCAAGGAGCAAGTGTCTTTTAATTTCATGGCTGCAATCAGCATCTGCAGTGATTTTGGAGCCCCAAAAAATAAAGTCTGACACTGTTTCCACTGTTTTTCCATCTATTTCCCATGAAATGATGGGACCAGATGCCATGATCTTTGTTTTCTGAATGTTGAGCTTCAAGCCAACCTTTTCACTCTCCTCTTTCACTTTCATCAAGAGGCTTTTGAGTTCCTCTTCACTTTCTGCCATAAGGGTGGTGTCATCTGCATATCTGAGGTTATTGACATTTCTCCCAGCAATCTTGATTCCAGCTTGTGGTTCTTCCAGCCCAGCGTTCCTCATGATGTACTCTGCATAGAAGTTAAATAAGCAAGGTGACAATATACAACCTTGACGTACACCTTTCCCTATTTGGAACCATCTTGACTATTATACCATTTATAATTTAGTTGCTCAGTAGATTCTAAGTCATTAGAGGTAATTAGAAGCTATGAAATGCCAGGGAAGAGTAGAGTTGAGTGACAGAAATGCTGACTTCTAGCCCTGTTCAACAGTTGCTAACAGGACAAGCCTCTGAAAATCATTCTGAGCCTTGGTTTTCTCAGTATTAAGTGGAATCGTAGAATTAACTTACTTGCTTCTTAATGTTTGGTGATGTTAAAGTTCTGTAAAAGTGTTTTATAAGGTGACGTATAATAACAGCATAATATACTGTTATTACTATGTCATAATCTCTGTCTTCCTACTGACAAATAAATATACTAATAATACAACATACACTAAAATATAAAGTTCAGCACTGGCAGTTTACCTTCTGGAGTGCATGCCTTCTCTTTCCTTTGAAAAATGCAATTATTGGAACTAGAAACCCTATTCAGGGAGAGCAAGGGAGAATTTAATTGTTTGCCCTTTTCCTTTCTATCTCAATGCACCTAGGGGATTTCAAAAAATAATTTCTGTGTATGTGCTAATGTGATTTGTGGCTTTAGAGAGTACCTATTATATAATCAGGAAATCAAAGGATGAAATAGGAGATTGGCATGAGCAAGTTAATGTAAATATGCATCCAATCCAAAATATACCCTGCTGACTAAAAATACGGGATGTTTTTAATTGATATTGATGCTAATAAATGTATCCCTGGCTACTGGGAAGAGATAGAGTTTACTTTTATCTCTTATCTTCGTTTGATTTTAGTTGCTGGACTTTAGAGCAAGTAATTTACTTCTGCAGACTCATAAATTTCATATAGTCCTTTTTAAATGTCCTGTGCTAAGACAGCCTATATGTTCTAGTCTTTAGAGCTGCCCCTTGCAGAGTGAAAGCATTTCCACTTCCTCTGTGGTTAACCAGTTAAGGTTACCCTTTTTGATTTGTTTCTGTTACATCCTGGATATTCACAGTAAGTGAAACTAAATACCATCATCATATTTACTATCAAAATTCAGAGAAAGAGTGAAAGCAAGAGCAAGAGAGAATTATAAAGTATTAAAGATGTTCTCCTTCCTGGTGGTTCAGATGGTAAAGAATCCACCTGCAATGCAGGAGACAGGGTTTCAATCCCTGGCTTGGGAAGATCCCATGGAGGAGGGAATGGCAACCCTCTCCAGTATTCCTGCCTGGAGAATTCCTTGGACAGAGGAGCCTGGCGAGATGCAGTCCATGGAGTCACAGAGTTGGACATAACTTAGTGACTAAACAACAGCAACGTCACAAAATATTTATCCTATTGTGAGACATAGCTGGATACATCATCAATTATCCTTTCTTTATTTCTGGATGGAAAATGTCAATAGGAAATGTTTATAACATTGTCCACCGTTAATATGAAAAAGCTGAAAATTATCCCCCACGTGATCTTTATAATGTCAAGTAGAAACCAATATAAAGTAGTTTTACTAATAAGTACTTTGAAAGTCTAAAATTAAATTGAGTCCTATTATTCCACAGCAGGGAATTTAAATGCTGTTACAACAAAGAATAGCAAGGAGAGATAAGAAAGACTTCCTCAGTGATCAATGCAAAGAAATAGAGGAAAACAACAGAATAGGAAAAACAACAGACCTCTTCAAGAAAATTAGAGATTCCAAGGGAACATTTCATGCAAAGATGGGCTTGATAAAGGACAGAAATGGTATGGACCTAACAGAAGCAGAAGATATTAAGAAGAGGTGGCAAGAATACACAGAAGAACTGTACAAAAAAGATCTTCACGACCAAGATAGTCACGATAACGTGATCACTGACCTAGAGCCAGACATCTTGGAATGTGAAGTCAAGTGGGCCTTAGAAAGCATCACTACTAACAAAGCTAGTGGAGGTGATGGAATTCCAGTTGAGCTCTTTCAAGTCTTGAACGATGATGCTGTGAAAGTGCTGCACTCAATATGCCAGCAGATTTGGAAAACTCAGCAGTGGCCACAACTGGAAGAGGTCAGTCTTCATTCCAATCCCAAAGAAAGGCAATGCCAAAGAATGCTCAAACTACCGCACAATTGCACTCATCTCACACGCTAGTAAAGTCATGCTCAAAATTCTCCAAGCCAGGCTTCAGCAGTATGTAAACCATGAACTCCCAGATGTTCAAGCAGGTTTTAGAAAAGGCAGAGGCACCAGAGATCAAATTGCCAACATCTGCTGGATCATGGAGAAAGCAAGAGAGTTTCAGAAAAACATCTATTTCTGCTTCATTGACTATGCCAAAGCCTTTGACTGTGTGGATCACAATAAACTGTGGAACATTCTGAAAGAGATGGGAATCCCAGACCACCTGACCTGCCTCTTGAGAAACCTGTATGCAGGTCAGGAAGCAACAGTTAGAACTGGACATGGAACAACAGACTGGTTCCAAATAGAAAAAGGTGTACGTCAAGGCTGTATATTGTCACCTTGCTTATTTAACTTATATGCAGAGTACATCATGAGGAACGCTGGGCTGGAAGAACCACAAGCTGGAATCAAGATTGCTGGGAGAAATATCAATAACCTCAGATATGCAGATGACACCACTCTTATGGCAGAAAGTGAAGAGGAACTCAAAAGCCTCTTGATGAAAGTGAAAGAGGAGAGTGAAAAGGTTGGCTTGAAGCTCAACATTCAGAAAACAAAGATCATGGCATCTGGTCCCATCACTTCATGGGAAATAGATGGAAAAACAGTGGAAACAGTGTCAGACTTTATTTTTGGGGGCTCCAAGATCACTGCAGATGCTGATTGCAGCCATGAAATTAAAAGACACTTGCTCCTTGGAAGGAAAGTTATGACCAACCTTGATAGTATATTAAAAAGCAGAGACATTACTTTGCCAACCAAGGTCCGTCTAGTCAAGGCAATGGTTTTTCCCATGGTCATGTATGGATGTGAGAGTTGGACTGTGAAGAAAGCTGATCGCTGAAGAATCAATGCTTTTGAACTGTGGTGTTGGAGAAGACTCTTGAGAGTCCCTTATACTTCAAGGAGATCCAACCAGTCCATTCTAAAGGAGATCAATCCTAGGTGTTCATTGGAGGGACTGATGCTAAAGCTGAAACTGCAATACTTTGGCCACCTCATGCGACGAGTTGACTCACTGGAAAAGACTGATGCTGGGAAAGTTTGGGGGCGGGAGGAGAAGGGGACGACAGAGAATGAGATGGCTGGATGGCATCACTGACTCTGTGGACATGAGTTTGAGTGAACTCCGGGAGTTGGTGATGGACAGGGAGGCCTGGCGTGCTGTGATTCATGGGGTCGCGGAGAGTTGGACACGACTGAGCGACTGAATTGAACTGAACTGAACAACATAGATGGAGCCTAGATTTCCTTTAGTCAGCTGGCAAATGCAATCATGAGTGATCTGAGTGATTCTGCCCTAAATGGAAGAATTTTTAAAGATGGACTATGTTTCACTGTTAATATGATAAAGTGGTTTAAGCTAACTGGTCATTCTGACTCATAAGATAATACACACTAACATTTTCTTTTTCTTGATGACCAGAAAATTATAGATAAGCAGTTCTCCAGAATCCTCTTGTTCCTTTCTTTCAACATATCACACTTATTATAAAAGTCATCAGCATCATCATTAAATATGTTCAGAATGCACAAGAGCAAAAAGCTTTTAGCGCCTTCTGAAACTCAAGTGGAGAAAAAATGTATGAAAAACAATCTCAACCAATAAAGCAAAGCTTCAAGCATTGAGGCATTTCCATCTGATGGTAATAAAATACAAGACAGAGTCCTTATTTTCTGTTTGTGGAAAAGAAAGGAGGGAAAGATGGTTAAGAGGTTCGAGAGAGAAAGATGAGCTGTAAATCCTACCTTATCATCTAGGCAAATTATTTGAGCCTTGACTTTCTCATAAATAAGGAGATAATAGTCCCTGCTCACCAGGTTGTTGTAAAGATTAGATAGTTAGCACACTAATATGGCTGGCATTTAGAGAGCTCAGTATATGTACCTCCACCTTGATGTCATTTGAGCATTTTATACTTATTCAATTCAATTTAATTAAAAATGTTTATGTGTGTTGAAGAGGCTAAAAGTTCTTCAAAGTAAATTCCTTGAGAAGCCTTAGCATTTGTATGAAGACTGAGTTTATGTTAAAGTAAGAGAGAGGGTATACTGGTAGCTCAATCAGTAAAGAAGCAGTCTGTAGTGCAGGAGACCAGGGTTCAATCCCTGGGTCAGGAATATCCCATGGAGAAAGGAATAGCAACCCACTCCTGTATTCTTACCTGGCAAATCCCACGGACAGAGGATTTACTGGTTACAGTCCATGGGGTTGCAAAGAGTCGGACACGACAGAGCAACTTTCACTTCAAGAGCAAGAGGAAACTAAACTTTGAAATGTGAGCTTTGGTGAAAAACTTTTGGAGGTTCATTTTCATTAATCACCTTAATCAATTATTCTGTTGTTGTTTAGTCACGTCCTAGGACAGCACAGTATATGTGTGTGTGTGTGTGTGTGTATGCGTGTGTGGACACACGCATGCTTGCTCAGTCATGTCCGACTCTTTGTGACCCCATGAACTGTAGCCAATGGGGCTCATCTGTCCATGGCATTCTTCAGGCAAGAATACTGGAGTGGGTTGCCATATCTTACTCCAGGGGATCATCACAATCTAGAGATTGAACCCATGTCTCCTATGTCTCCTGCGTTGAAGACTCTTCACTTGCTGAGCCATCGGGGAAGCCCGTGTGTATGTATGTGTGGAGGTATCCAGGGTGGAGGTCCTAGAACCCAGCCCCAAAGATACCAAGGGACGCACACATATCCATGTACAGCTACACACACATATGTGTACACACATATACGCATGCACACCCCTTTGTAATAAAAATAATGGAAACTGGAATGCTTTTCTTAAAAATCATAGATGGTTTCTGAGGTTTGAAAGAGATTCTAAAGTTTATCTGGAAAAATCACATAGAATGTTTTTCACCAAGCCTGAGTAGTATGCTGCTGCTGCTGCTGCTGCTAAGTCACTTCAGTCGTGTCCGAACCTGTGCAACCCCATAGATGGCAGCCCACCAGGCTCCCCCGTCCCTGGGATTTTCCAGGCAAGAACACTGGAGTGGGTTGCCATTTCCTTCTCCGATGCATGAAAGTGAAAAGTGAAAGTGAAGTCGCTCAGTCGTGTCCGACTCCTTGCAACCCCATGAATCACAGCATGCCAGGCCTCCCTGTCCATCACCAACTCCTAGAGTTCACTCAAACTCATGTCCATCGAGCTGGTGATGCCATCCAGCCATCTCATTCTCTGTCGTCCCCGTCTCCTCCTGCACCCAATCCTTCCCAGCATCAGAGTCTTTTCCAATGAGTCAACTGAGTCGTGTCCAACTCTTTTGTGACCCATTAACTATAGCCCACCAGGCTCCTTTGTCCATGGAATTTTCCAAGCAAGAATACTGGAGTGGGTTGCCATTTCCTTCTCCAGGGAATCCTCCCAACCCTCAAACTCTCATCTTTTGCATTGGCAAGCAGATTCTTTACCACTGAGTCACTGGGGAAGCCTTACAGGCACATTGATCTTGGAGAAACTGGGTATACATGTCATCATCCACATTGACAGGCCTAGCAAATGTGGAATCATTACATTATTCTTGGTACAAAGTCACTGGTTTTTGCTCCTCTAAGTTCACTGGGGTGGAGCAACAAGAAGAACAACTCAAAGAGACAGCAAAGTTAGGAGAATGGTCTGGGTGACCAAAAAGTCAGTAAATGAATCCTGCCATTCTTCTGCTATCTTTAAAATTCCTTTAGCTGCCTATGTGGCCAAGATAATGTTAAAATATGACCACATAGTAGCCCTTGACTTCAAGGAATCTGATCTAGCAATCAATTGCAACTTTGAGATAAATAGAAGTAATAATTTATAATATATATACTCATCCATTTTGGTTTTTTATACAATATTGATTTTCCAATTGTGTTTACATACTTCTCTTGCATATTTTATTCTAGAGTATCAGAGCCCATTCATCTTCTTTATCATCTGAGATACCTTTGATTCTTCTGGTCTGACCTACCTAAAGTTACTAGTTTTAGGAAAGAAACTTAGTGTGTATTCTATTCAGTGCTTTTCAGCATAAACTTAATGTTTGACTTGCAAGTAATGTTTATTAAATCATGTGTTCTAGCACCTGTTTTGGATGACTTTTACTTTACTATACCATGATCTCCTTAAGCCAAGCCTATGCTGCCTGATTATCTCAACTAAAAAGCAAAGATTCAAACTTAACTTTGGGAAATCAGAGGGCATTTTGATATCATATTTATACGACCTCTCTGCCCCTCTTTTGCCCCCACTTCCCCAACACACACACACCCACACTGGCTCCTAGAACCTCATACAGGTATGAAGAAAATAAAATTTATACTAGTTTTGGAAACTGGCCCAAGATTATTCATTAACTGGCCCAATACTGAGATTATTCATTCTTGAGCCAGGATTAAAATTCACTTTTTTTTGGTCTAGGATCAAATATAAATATTTGTCATAAACATTACTTTAATTCCAGCCTTTAACATTCGGTAGAATAAGGAAAAATATGAATATAAATAAATGTATTAAGGCTTAATTATGTGTAACAGGAAATGTTTCCTGGTAAAGAGGACCAGGTTTGGATTTAGACAGAGAGGAATACAAGTCGTAGTTCTACCCTCTTACTACTTGCATGACCCAGTGATGATTATTTAACTTGAAACAAACAATTATAAGAATTAGAAATTTTAAGTACTTCATGTAAAGTGGAGCTTCCCTGGTAGCTCAGAAGGTAAAGAATCTGCGTACAATGTGGGAAACCTGGGTTCAATCCCTGGGTCAGAAAGATCCCCTCGAGAAGGGAATGGCAACCCACTCCAGTATTCTGGAGAATTCCATGAACAGAAGAGCCTGGCAGGCTAGGGCTATAGTCCATGGAGGTCGCAAAGAATTGGACACAACTGAGCAACTTACACTTTCACTTTCAGGTAAAGTGAGTGCCTAGATGGGAATACCAGACCACCTGACCTGCCTCTTGAGAAATCTGTATGCAGGTCAGGAAGCAACAGTCAGAACTGTACATGGAACAACAGACTGGTTCCAAATAGGAAAAGGAGTACATCAAGGCTGTATATTGTCACCTTGCTTATTTAACTTCTATGCAGAGTACATCATGAGGAATGCTGGGCTGGAAGAACCACAAGCTGGAATCAAGATTGCTGGGAGAAATATCAATAACCTCAGATATGCAGATGACACCACCCTTATGGCAGAAAGTGAAGAGGAACTCAAAAGCCTCTTGATGAAAGTGAAAGAGGAGAGTGAAAAGGTTGGCTTGAAGCTCAACATTCAGAAAACAAAGATCATGGCATCTGGTCCCATCACTTCATGGGAAATAGATGGAAAAATAGTGGAGACAGTGTCAGACTTTATTTTTTTGGGCTCCAAAATCACTGCAGATGCTGATTGCAGCCAGGAAATTAAAAGATGCTTACTCCTTGGAAGGAAAGTTATGACCAACCTAGATAGTATATTAAAAAGCAGAGACGTTACTTTGCCAACAAAGGTCCGTCTAGTCAAGGCTATGGTTTTTCCCGTGGTCGTGTATGGATGTGAGAGTTGGACTGTGAAGAAAGCTGATCACTGAAGAATTGATGCTTTTGTACTGTGGTGTTGGAGAAGACTCTTGAGAGTCCCTTGGGCTGCAAGGAGATCCAACCAGTCCATTCTAAAGGAGATCAATCCTGGGTGTTCATTGGAAGGACTGATGCTAAAGCTGAAACTGCAATACTTTGGCCACCTCACGGGATGAGTTGACTTATTGGAAAAGACTCTGATGCTGGGAAAGGTTGGGGGTGGGAGGAGAAGGGGACGACAGAGAATGCGATGGCTGGATGGCATCACTGACTCTGTGGACATGAGTTTGAGTGAACTCCGGGAGTTGGTGATGGACAGGGAGGCCTGGTGTGCTGTGATTCATGGGGTCGCAGAGAGTTGGACACGACTGAGCGACTGAACTGAACTGAACTGAGTGTATCTACATTTGAGTTAGTGTTGTCAGCAGCAGCAGCATTCATTCATTCATTTCAGAACCAAGTAGCTAATTTGATTTTTGTCTGAATTTCCATCACGATGCTCAGTAATGGTGATTAGGTAATGCAGACCTCAGGAGGCAAACTTGTTGAATTCTGGTGATGTAATCTCAGAGGCAAGAAATCCTAAATATCTGCACAATGGTCAAGAGGAATTGTGAATGGATGAGAGGTTGGATGGAGCCAGGAAGCTTGACTGTTACGTCAGACATGTTGAGAATTTAGGATAAAGGAAATGAACGAGGCTTCTAAGTCTACATGCCTGCATGCGTGCTCAGTCGCTAAGTAGCATCCTATTCTTTTGTGACCCCATGGACTGTAGCTCACCAGGCTCCTATGTCTATGGGATTCTCCAGGCAAGAATACTGGAGTGGGTTGCCATTTCTTCCTCCAGATCTTCCCAACCCAGGGATTGAACCCACATCTTGTCTCCTGTTTTGGCCTGTGGATTCTTTACCACTGAGCCACCTGGAAAGACACAGTGACGTCCAAATAAATATAGTCAAAATATGTTGCTAGCTATCGGATACAATGTAGCTTCACTCTTAATACAGAGAAAGAAAAAGAAAAATCATAATAAAAGAAAATGATCAGCGATGATCTCATGGAAGAATAAACAAGTTCCTTTAGCGATATTTTAGGGAGTATGTGTTCAGAGGAGGCAGGTCATTTAAATGCAACATTATGAGAATAAATGCAGAACATCTCCTTCCATAAATCACATTGTTTCTTTTAATAAAAATGAGATAAAGCAGATCAAGTTTGTTTTGACCACACTTAAGGAAAAGACTGCCACCTGGTGAATATCTGAGGCCTTTAAAAATACATAAGTGTTAGTTTAAACATCTGGCACGAACTCAAAAAAAATAGTCACACACTACATTATTTTTTTCTTTACTTTTTAATGGATTACATTGCTTCACACCACCCTATTTGCAGAGATTTTGTAAGGCAGCATAAATGTCACAAGTTTCCATGACATTTATCCAGTTTTACATGGTACAAATGCATGTTTTACAGGTCACCTAATTCAGATGAAATATTACCACCAAAAGTAAACAAAAACTTATAAACCACCATGATATATTTCTTTGGATTTCTTCTTTACTTGATTCTATAGCAAAATGACAAAAGTGATATTTTGGGATCACCATAATGCTGATACATTCCATTCTTTACAACTCTGATCCAGAGAGCCAAGAGCAGGGAAAGTCATTTTTCATTCTATAACTAGTGCTGTAGTCAGAATCTGTTTTGATTTTTCCTAGAGCTTAGCTTTTTCTGTATATTTTATCTGAGCCTTAAAAGATGAAGAATTAATCCCCAAAGTTTTCTTATTTTGGTAACATATTCCCCCTCCACCTATCCCGATACGTACTTTTGACACGTTAAAGTGGAGGTTAAGAAGTCTCTTAGCTGGTTGCTAATAGAACTCGTAAATTTCTGAAGTCTTTCATTCTTGTAGCTGAAGATTCAAGTTCACAGCTAAAGAAACTCAATGGAGAAAAGAAAAAAAAATTATTCTTTCCTTTTAGCTGTGTATTTCTTAGCACCCAGTCAAAAACCTAGGTAATATTTTCTTCAGTTATGGATGAAATAAAGCCATCGTTCCATTCAGAGGACCAGGTGCCCATTGCTTTTCTTTAACTGAGAAAGTCCAGCTACAAGGCTGACATGACTTAGCACCTGTCTCTTCTCATTAGCTTCACATTTTTATTTCCTAGAATTTTTCCAAGCGTTAGTTTAGTTTGTGCAATCTCAAAGGAGAAGTTCTGAAAAACCAGTTATTTCTATAGCACTCCGTGGTTTCAGAGCTGTTTTTATCCTGAAAAGACAAGTTTTGTGGCCTTGCCTTCCATCAATACTTAGCAATATAATACATCATGTGACAGTGATGGAGCATAGCTATCTTCATTTACTTTAACTTGCTAATTCTTCTTTTTTTGTTACTTTTGCTTTTTAATTTTTAAAAATTTTATATTGGAGTATAGTTGATTAACAATGTGGTCTTAATGTTAGGTGTACGGCAAAGTGCCTCAGTTATACATACACATGTATCTATTCTTTTTCAAAGTCTTTTCCCATTTAGGTTATTATAGAATGTTGGGCAGAGTTCCCTGTGCTATCCAGTAGGTGCTTGTTGGTTATTTTATTTTTATAAACTTTTTATTTTGCCTTGGAGTATAGCAGATTAACAATGCTGTGATAGTTCTAGGTGGACATCAAAGGGACTCAGCCATACACATGCACGCATCTGTTCCGCATGGTTTTGTATTTTAAATACAGCAGTGTGCACATGCCAGTCCCCAAATCCCAGTCTAGTCCTTTCACAACTCTTCCCCTCTGGTAACCATAAATTCGTTCTCTAAGTCTGTGAACTTTTTTCTGTTTTATAAATGAATTCAATTATGTCATTTTTTAGAGTTTCTGCATTGCATATAAGTGATTCAGTTCAGTTCAGTTGCTCAGTTGTGTCCGACTCTCCGCGACCCCATGAATCACAGCACGCCAGGCCTCCCTGTCCATCACCAACTCCCAGAGTTCACTCAAACTCATGTCCACAGAGTCGGTGATGCCATCCAGCCATCTCATTCTCGGTCGTCCCCTTCTCCTCCCGCCCCCAACCCTTCCCAGTATCAGAGTCTTTTCCAGTGAGTCAACTCGTCGCATGAGGTGGCCAAAGTATTGGAGTTTCAGCTTTAGCATCAGTCCTTCCAATGAACACCCAGGATCGATCTCCCTTAGAATGGACTGGTTGGATCTCCTTGCGGTACAAGGGACTCTCAAGAGTCATCTCCAACACCACAGTTCAAAAGCATCAATTCTTCAGCGATCAGCTTTCTTCACAGTCCAACTCTCACATCCATACATGACCACGGGAAAAACCATAGCCTTGACTAGACGGACCTTTGTTGGCAAAGTAATGTCTCTGCTTTTTAATATACTATCAAGGTTGGTCATAACTTTCCTTCCAAGGAGTAAGCGTCTTTTAATTTCCTGGCTGCAATCAGCATCTGCAGTGATTTTGGAGCCCCCCAAAATAAAGTCTGACACTGTTTCCACTGTTTTTCCATCTATTTCCCATGAAGTGATGGGACCAGATGCCATGATCTTTGTTTTCTGAATGTTGAGCTTCAAGCCAACCTTTTCACTCTCCTCTTTCACTTTCATCAAGAGGCTTTTGAGTTCGTCTTCACTTTCTGCCATAAGGGTAGTGTCATCTGCATACCTGAGATTATTGATATTTCTCCCAGCAATCTTGATTCCAGCTTGTGCTTCTTCCAGCCCAGCGTTCCTCATGATGTACTCTGCATAGAAGTTAAATAAGCAAGGTGACAATATACAGCCTTGACGTACTCCTTTTCCTATTTGGAACCAGTCTGTTGTTCCATGTACAGTTCTGACTGTTGCTTCCTGACCTGCATACAGGTTTCTCAAGAGGCAGGTCAGGTGGTCTGGGATTCCCATCTCTTTCAGAATGTTCCACAGTTTACTGTGATCCACACAGTCAAAGGCTTTGGCATAGTCAATGAAGCAGAAATAGATGCTTTTCTGGAACTCTCTTGCTTTCTCCATGATCCAGCAGATGTTGGCAATTTGATCTCTGGTGCCTCTGCCTTTTCTAAAACCTGCTTGAACATCTGGGAGTTCACGGTTCACATATTGCTGAAGCCTGGCTTGGAGAATTTTGAGCATGACTTTACTAGCGTGTGAGATGAGTGCAACTGTGCGGTAGTTTGAGCATTCTTTGGCATTGCCTTTCTTTGGGATTGGAATGAAGACTGACCTTTTCCAGTCCTGTGGCCACTGCTGAGTTTTCCAAATTTGCTGGCATATTGAGTGCAGCACTTTCACAGCATCATCGTTCAAGATTTGAAATAGCTCAACTGGAATTCCATCACCACCACTAGCTTTGTTGGTAGTGATGCTCTCTAAGGCCCACTTGACTTCACATTCCAAGATGTCTGGCTCTAGGTCAGTGATCACGTTATCGTGACTATCTTGATCATGAAGATCTTTTTTGTACAGTTCTTCTGTGTATTCTTGCCACCTCTTCTTAATATCTTCTGCTTCTGTTAGGTCCATACCATTTCTGTCCTTTATTGAGCCCATCTTTGCATGAAATGTTCCCTTGGAATCTCTAATTTTCTTGAAGAGATCTCTTGTTTTTCCTATTCTGTTGTTTTCCTCTATTTCTTTGCACTGATCACTAAGGAAGGCTTTCTTATCTCTCCTTGCTAGTCTTTGGAACTCTGCATTCAGCTGCTTATATCTTTCCTTTTCTCCTTTGCTTTTCGCTTCTCTTCTTTTCACAGCTATTTGTAAGGCCTCCTCAGACAGCCATTTTGCTTTTTTGCATTTCTTTTCCATGGGGATGGTCTTGGTCCCTCTCTCCTGTACAATGTCACGAACCTCCGTCCAGAGTTCATCAGGCACTCTATCTATCAGATCTAGTCCCTTAAATCTATTTCTTACTTCCACTGTATAATCATAAGGGATTTGATTTAGGTCATACCTGAATGGTCTAGTGGTTTTCCCTACTTTCTTCAATTTAAGTCTGAATTTGGCAATAAGGAGTTCATGATCTGAGCCACAGTCAGCTCCTGGTCTTGTTTTTGCTAACTGTATACAGCTTCTCCATCTTTGGCTGCAAAGAATATAATCAATCTGATTTCGGTGTTGACCATCTGGTGATGTCCATGTGCAGAGACTTCTCTTGTGTTGTTGGAAGAGGGTGTTTGCTATGACCAGTGCGTTCTCTTGACAAAACTCTATTAGCCTTTGCCCTGCTTCATTCCGTGCTCCAAGGCCAAATTTGCCTGTTACTCCAGGTGTTTCTTGACTTCCTACTTTTGCATTCCAGTCCCCTATAATGAAAAGGACATCTTTTTTGGGTGTTAGTTCTAAAAGGTCTTGTAGGTCTTCATAGACCTGTTCAACTTCGGCTTCTTCAGCATTACTGGTTGTGGCATAACCTGGATTACTGTAATAGTGAATGGTTTGCCTTGGAAACGAACAGAAATCATTCTGTCGTTTTTAAGATTGCATCCAAGTACTGCATTTCAGACTCTTTTGTTGACCATGATGGCTACTCCATCTCTTCTAAGGAATTCCTGCCCACAGTAGTAGATATAATGGTCATCTGAGTTAAATTCACCCATTCCAGTCCATTTTAATTCACTGATTCCTAGAATGTCGACGTTCACTCTTGCCATCTCCTGTTTGACCACTTCCAATTTGCCTTGATTCATGGACCTAACATTCCAGGTTCCTATGCAATATTGCTCTTTACAGCACCGGACCTTGCTTCTATCACTGGTCACATCCACAACTGGGTATTGGTTTTGCTTTTGCTCCATCCCTTCATTCCTTCTAGAGTTATTTCTCCACTGAGCTCCAGTAGCATACTGGGCACCTACCGACCTGGGGAATTCCTCATTCAGTATCCTATCATTTTGCCCTTTGATACTGTTCATGGGGTTCTCAAGGCAAGTATACTGATACCATATGATATTTATTTTTCTCTATCTGACTTCACTTAGTATGATAATCTCCAGGTTCATCCACGTTGCTGCAAACATTTTCATTCTTCTTAATGAAGACTTTTTACCTTTAGTTTTTCCCTCATGCTATTAGTAATATATAAATATAAAAGCTCAACTAGCCACAGTTGTTGTATTTGGATCTTTTGAAACAAAATGGTTTTTCAGTCTGTTATACTGTGATGCCTTTTGTAGTTCAGTTTCTTCTCATACTTTACGAATACCAGCCTGTTCTTTAGGCAGATTTTACTCTTCAAATCAAATAGAATTTTAGTCACGTTTTCCTCTGCTGGCTCTATAATACCACGCACATCCTAGGTATTAAGTAACAGTTTGCCAAATAGATAGATGGACATGGCAGATTAAAAACCCCCATCATCACTCCGAAAATAAAGCAGGCAAAGAACAATCTGGCAAGATAAAATCGAACATCAAAGAACTAATAGGCTTTCGTGAAGGTAGCGATTCTGATTTAGATCCTACTCAGAAGGAAAACAAAATTATTAATCCCTCTGTTATTAAATTTTCTGGGAATTTTTTTATTTTGAAATTTGGCCTCTATCACCACAGATGCTGTGTAGGATTATGAGTGAAGTATTGTGTTCTGAGAAGCCTCATCTTTTCTTAAAAAGTTAAAGTCCCACACAGAGCATGCAGACTTCCTTGAAGTAATTGACAGTATTCTGATAAAAATCTGCAACTGTTAAAAAAAATACAAAGCACACTCCCAATTTTATATGTATTGAGAGAGAGAAAGTGAAAAGGAATATATATTTGGGTAGAAAGAAAACAATGTATACCTCTGGGTAGAGGGATTTAGGGGGAATTTTGGTTTTCCTCTTGTAGTTTCGACATTTTAAAAATCTTTCGGCAATAAGGATATATAGCTTCTGTAACAGGAAAAAGTCAATACTTCTCTGAAAGGTCATAATGCTTCTGCCTATTACAACAGAAAAAGGCAGTGAGTGAGAAAGAAATTATTAAAGATGTGGGCAGGTGGTTGTTTTTGTTTTTCAGTTGCTAAGTCATGTCCGACTCTTTTCCACCCCATGAACTGCAGCACCCAGACTTCCCTGTCCTTCAGTATGTCTTGGAGTTTGCTCAAACTCATATCCATTGAGTCAATGATGCCATCCAACTACCTAATCCTCTCTCACCTATTTTTCCTGCTCTCAATCTTTCCCAGCATCAGGATCTTTCCAATGAGTCAGTTCTTCACATCAGGTGGCTGAAGTATTGGAGCTTTCAGCTTCAGTCCTTCCATGAATATTCAGGGTTGATTTCCTTTAGGATTGACTGGTTGGATCTCCTTGCTGTCCAAGGGACTCTCAAGAGGCTTCTCCAGCACCACAGTGGGCAGATTAGGTATAAATACAGAGTTGTTCCTTTGGGAAAATCTTTAATTATACAATTATAGTAATTAATGCAAGGGACATAAAATTTAGGAAACTTAAACCCATTCAACAGGCCCATTCTTTTAGGTGTTCATATATAAAATCTAAAATAGTATTTGGTATACTTAAATTTACATTCCCATTATTGATAGAAAAATAAAAACCACAGTTAATAATTATTCATGTTTGCATTTTTAATATCATACAAGTATAGGGTATTTTCTCCTTTCATTTATAAATCACTTTAACTCTATCAAAGCTCTTTCTTCAAATTAAGATCACTTGATCCTGTGAGTAAATAGGTAATGTTATGTCTAAAAGTGAAGCTGGTGAATGAGCCAAGGTCACATGACTCCTTAGCTTATCTCCTCTGCTCTTTTCAACGTATTGATAACTGATCCAATCTCACACCCATTTCAGAGGGTTCCCTCATGGCTCAGATGGTAAAGAATCCACCTGCAATGCAGGAAACCCGGGTTCAATCCCTGGGTTGGGAAGATCCCCTGGAGAAGGGAATGGCTACCCACCCCAGTATTCTGGCCTGGAGAATTCCATCGACTGTACAGCCGTGGGGTCACAAAGAGTCAGACACGACTGAGCAACTTTCACTTTCACTTTTGCTTCAACCACTGGTTCTGTATTTTCACTCTGCCTCTCCTCATTCATGGGAGCCGTTTTGATTCCCATCCTGCTCTTTTGGACAAGCAGGTTTTTTCATTAAAGCACTCTACTGATGGAATTCTGCTGCCTCTCTCGCTGCCAAAATGATTCATATGAAGCTTATTATCTTCTTTGTTTCATAGTTGCCATGACAGATAAAGCTCTTAAACTGAGTTATCCATCTAAAGCATAGATTTTTAAAAGAAACTGAACTATTAACAACAGTATTACTTTGCCATACTGGATTGATGAGACCTTGTCCATATCCCCCATATTTTGAGTGTTAGTCACAGTGAATTAAAGTCTGAAGATTCATGTCATTTGTCCCTATATTGCTGCCAAACATGTTCCATCCAGTTTGGAGGACAAAAATCTAGCGTTATGGTTTCTATCACACTAACAATCTCAGACCACTTGAAAATTACAGGCAAGCTTGGTAATATTTGTTTAAATTTAACATAAACTCAGATATATTTTGCTCCATGGAGACTTCATTTGAACCTCAAATCACAGGATTTGACATAATTATGTCAACTTTTATTCATTCGTGTAAATCTACATTAATCATATGCAGCACACTTTAAAAAAATCTATGAAGAAAAATATAAAAAATATATAGCAGAAAAAATGAAAGTTACTTTAGTGTGATTTTTTTAACCTGACAGATTTGTTTCATTTCAAAATTGTAAAATAATTTAATAGTTTGTATTCCTTTGTGTGTTTAAACTAAAATTAAAGAGAAAAAAAAAAGAGTAAGGAATTTTTAAAACATGACAAAAATTTATAAAAATAATCCTATTTAACATTGATAAATCAATAAAAGACAACAAGGAAATTATACAATCTTCTGTATTTTATGGTCTATCTATATAATGAAACTAGCACCTTTTATTTTTGTTGGAACTGGATCCTTTTGGAAAACAACTTGGCAACAGTTAGCAAAAGCAAAACCAAAGAAAAAATTATTCATAGTCATTCATTCTTTCATGTATTCAAAATGGAGGTGATTAAGTAAATTACAGTGTATTATTAATTTAAATGTTTCACAAGTATCAAGATAATATTTATAAAACAAAATCTATCAAGGAATAAATAAAGATCAAATAATGACTGAATTCCATATGAATTAAATAAACACTTTTGTATTAATTTAAAAACATGATGTGAATGTTAAATCTCTTTAGCAAGGCTTAAAAGGGGTTTTCATGTGGACAAGACTCTCTGAGCTTAAAAGTAAAGTGGATATTTAATCTATGCAAAACCCTTTCCCTCTCAAAGACTGATGATCTACTTGAATGAAAGAGTTCCTGGGGAACACTGAGCAATATTAGGGGGAAAAGACTGGTAAATTTGTTGAGATGAAAATAACATTAACAATCTTGATAATAAAAATTTATATAAAACATGGAAAATATATGAAAAAATATGATAGAGGAAAATGGTTAATATGTTTTAAAATAACAATGAAGAAAAACAGGTGAGATCTACCATTCAAGAACCCTATTATTCCAATCTTTCATCAGTTCAGTTCAGTCTCTCAGTCATGTCCAACTCTTTGTGACCCCATGGACTGCATCACGCCAGGCTTCCCTGTCCATCACCTACTCTCAGAGCTTGCTCAAACTCATGTCCATCGAGTTGGTGATGCCATCCAACCATCTCATTCTCTGTGGTCCACTTTTTCTCCTGCCTTCAATCTTTCCCAGCATCAGGGTCTTTTCCAATGAGTCAGTTCTTCACATCAGGTGGCCAAAGTAGTGGAGCTTCAGCTTCAGCATCAATCCTTTCAATGAATATTCAGGAGTGATCTCCTTTAGGATGGACTGGTTGGATCTCCTCGCAGGCCAAGGAACTCTCAGGAGTCTTCTTCAACACCACATTTCAAAAGCATCAATTCTTCGACACTCAGTTTTCTTTATAGTCCAACTGTCACATCCATACATGACTACTGGAAAAACCATACCTTTGACTAGACGAACCTTTTTTGGTAAAGTAATGTCTCTGCTTTTTAATATGCTGTCTAGGCTGGTCATAACTTTCCTTCCAAGGAGTAAGTGTCTTTTACTTTCATGGCTGCAGTCACCATCTGCAGTGATTTTGGAACCCAAAAAGATAAAGTCTGTCTCTGTTTTCATTGTTTCCCCATCCATTTGCCATGAAGTGATGGGACCAGATGCCATGATCTTAGCTTTCTGAATGTTGAGTTTTAAGCCAACTTTTTCACTCTCCTCTTTCACTTTCATCAAGAGGCTCCTTAGTTCTTCACTTTCTGCCATAAGGGTGGTGTCATCTGTGTATCTGAGGTTATTGATATTTCTCCCGGCAGTCTTGATTCCAGCTTGTGCTTCCTCCAGCCCAGCATTCCTCATGATGTACTCTGCATATAAGGTAAATAAGCAGGGTGACAATATATAGCCTTGATGTACTCCTTTCCTGATTTGGAACCAGTCTGTTGTTCCATGTCTAGTTCTAACTGTTGCTTCTTGACCTGCATACAGATTTCTCAGAAGGCAGGTCAGGTGGTTTGGTATTCCTAAACATTTCTAATTTTATAGCCTTGGCATCAAAATCAGAAGAAGAACAGTGTGTAAAGGAAAATTATGATATATCAAAAACTTAAGTGTAAAATCTTAAATAATATACTAGAAAAATCTATTATTGTAGTTCACTACTTTAACAGGTAAAGGAGAAGGAAATAAATTATTATCTCACTAGGTGCAAAAAATGAGAAATTGCTACATTTTTATCCTTGCATGATAAGAAAAAAAAAAATCTAAGCAAATCAGGAATGAAATAGACAAAAAATTTGCCTTAAACTGATTAAGAGTGTCTACCAAAAACCTACATTTATATCATTCTGAATAGTGAAATAATAAAAGCATTCATATTAATATCAATAACAAAATAAAGATTCTCAGTATTGTTCTTCCATAAACATTCTACTAGAGGCTCTTTTAAATAACAAAAAGAGTAAAAATAAAAGATATAAAGACTAGAAGAAATAAAAAGTACGTTCAGTTAATTTGTATAAACATTAAGCTTAATCTACAAATTATTATAATTAATTAGAAAGTTTATGCCAGTCATGGCATGAAACATTAATCTAGATAGCTGTATTTCCGTCAAGTTGGCCAAATACTCTAATCATACTCAAGCCTCAGGATCTTTGCCCTTGCTGTTCTCTCTTCCAGGGATGCTCTGCTCTTAGTTAGAAGCTTAGCTTGGTGTCTACATTTATACAACCTTTTTTTCAAACGTCATCGTATCAGTAAGACTTCTGTGTCACATGATGTAGGGCAGAAGTCTCTCCTTGCCTCTGACACTCCTTATTTCCTCTTACTCCACTGTACTTTTCTCCATGGCCTTTACCATTTGACATTCTTTCATTCATGGATTTATTTATCCACTGGTCCACTCATGTGGTGTGTCTTTCCTTCTCTTTCTAGAATGCAGTTTGAATAAAGGCAAAGATTTTGTCTGTTCTGGTCACTGCTGTATTTCTCAAACTTTAAAGAGTGACTGGCATAAAATGGGTGCCCCAAAATATTATTGATGGTTGGAAGAACAAAAATAGGTTAACATTGAAATAATTAACATGAAAACAGCCAACTTTCAGGGAGTGTGTATATATATATATATATATATATATATAAAATGAAAAGAACACTGGGCTTAATTTTATCCCTAAAGAAACAGTATTCAAGGGATAAATCGAAGAGGCCCCAGTAAGTGAGACTGAGAAGCATCAACCAGAGAAAATGCTGATGGATGATGATGATGATATTTATAACAATCATACTAGGTTTTGTTTTTCCAAACATTACATAAAAAACACTTTTAAATTCATTATTATTCACTATTACTTTTTTAATCCTTAAAAAAAACCCTATTAAGGAAAGACTATAATATTCTCCATTTTGCAGATGAAAGATTGAAGTTTAGGGGACTTAAATAATGTTTCCAAAGCTTTCCAATAATTGTTGCCAATTAACCTCCCACAGACCATTAGGACAGCCAGGGTTTGAGCCAATACACTAGCCAGTTATAAGGGTCAAAGGACTGGTGACTTTCAAAAAGGACATAGTGATAAGCACTGTCAAGTGAAACTAAAATTAGAATCTCTGACCAGAATTTATGTGTAATTCTTATCAAATCAAGTATACACTTGGCCAGTGAGCTACATTTTCAGCCAATAAAGGATTTCTCTCAGATATCATTTAACAGTCTCCTTCAATGTAAAAGACATAGAGAGTTTTAAAAATAAAAGTGGTGTTTGTGAACCAAATGATTGGGGAATTAGTGACTTAGTAATCCTCTCATTATTTTAGTGATTTAACCTAGCCAAAGCTTGTGGTGATTTAAAGTTTCTGTTTGTTTGATGTCACCTTAGGAATTGAAATTTCTCCAGTTCTTTATCCAAGATGAAAATAATATTGAATAGTTACTAAGTGCGGTGTATCAATAGTGGTACAACAAAAGCCTATGCCATATTAGGAAATGCATAGTTCAAATTTTCAGTCATGAAAAGTACACGTTCCAGGCTTTGACATCTATACTTATGAAACTGGCCCATCAGGAGATTATTGTTCTACTTTTTAGGTGAATCAAGCACTATAATTGGGACTGTGTTTGTGCAAGGAGAAGCAAGTCAATCTGGCAAAACTGAACAAGACAGTTTTCTGCTCTTTCTCTTCACAATCTTAGGCTTGTTGTATAACACCAGTCCCCTCCTGTTATTTTGTGATTTATAGGTTACAGCATGCCTTCACATTTAATCTTCACTGCAACCCTGTGAGTATTAACTTCGGAAACTCTTAATACAGATTTCTCCAGTTTGTATTCCACAAGGAGAAATATCTTGGATAAATGTCCACATTTCAAAATGGGAAACCGGAAATGTGGAGATGTTAACCGGATGTGTCATTTCCACACGACTGAAAATGGTTGAGGCAGGATATAATGCTTAGTCTTGATGGCTGAGCTAGTTTCAAGACCTCATGGCAGCCTGATTTACAAGACAATCTATTGATGAAGAATTTAGACTCTGGAGTCAGGCTGTGTGGTTTCTGTGTGACCATGAGCAAGCTATTGAACTTCTCTAAGGCCTGTTCACTCTCCTCTTTCACTTTCATCAAGAGGCTTTTTAGTTCCTCTTCACTTTCTGCCATAAGGGTGTTGTCATCTGCATATCTGAGGTTATTGATATTTCTCCCAGCAATCTTGATTCCAGCTTGTGCTTCCTCCAGCCCAGCGTTCCTCATGATGTACTCTGCATATAAGTTAAATAAGCAGGGTGACAATATACAACCTTGATGTACTCCTTTTCCTATTTGGAACCAGTCTGTTCTTCCATGTTGTTTCATGTTCCATGAAAGTGAAAGAGGAGAGTGAAAAGGTTGGCTTGAAGCTCAACATTCAGAAAACAAAGATCATGACATCTGGTCCCACCACTTCATGGGAAATAGATGGGGAAACAGTGGAAACAGTGTCAGACTTTATTTTTGGGGGCTCCAAAATCACTGCAGATGCTGATTGCAGCCATGAAATTAAAAGACGCTTACTCCTTGGAAGGAAAGTTATGACCAACCTTGATAGTATATTAAAAAGCAGAGACATTACTTTGCCAACCAAGGTCGGTCTAGTCAAGGCTATGGTTTTTCCCGTGGTCATGTATGGATGTGAGAGTTGGACTGTGAAGAAAGCTGATCGCTGAAGAATTGATGCTTTTGAACTGTGGTGTTGGAAAAGACTCTTGAGAGTCCCTTGGACTGCAAGGAGGTCCAACCAGTCCATTCTAAAGGAGATCAATCCTGGGTGTTTATTGGAAGGACTGATGCTAAAGCTGAAACTCCAATACTTTGGCCACCTCATGCGACGAGTTGACTCACTGGAAAAGACTCTGATGCTGGGAGGGATTTGGGGTGGGAGGAGAAGGGGACGACAGAGAATGAGATGGCTGGATGGCATCACCGACTCGATGGACATGAGTCTGAGTGAACTCCGGGAGTTGGTGATGGACAGGGAGGCTTGGTGTGCTGTGATTCATGGTGTCACAAAGAGTCGGACACGACTGAGCAACTGAACTGAACTGAACTGAAGGCCTGTTCTGAATAACACCTACTTCCAAATATGATTTTGTTTATTAAGATAAGGCATGATAAGCTTCTATGCCAAGGCATGGTACACGGTAAGAGCTTCATATATGTTTGTTGTTGCTGGTATCATTGTAATCAGACCCCAAGCATATTTGTGTTAATAGTATCATCGAGTCAAAATGATTTTTGCCAGATCCTTGTTCATTTGGTTCATGTGTTTATCATAGTTTTAAAATAAATCCGTTAGCCAAGTTACCGCAGAAGTGTTTACTATGTCACTCCTACACCTGTTCAAATCAATACAAACTATATCTATTTGCTGGTATTTTTCATTCAAAGTAGACTTGAAATAGGCTTTATAGTGAAATTAGGTAGCCAATGCAGTTCAAAATGAATGTTAACTTTAAAAGAGTAAAAATAGTTATTGATATTACATTATTTATATTTATACTGGATGTCTCATTGACTGAAGCTTAGGTAAAGTTATAAATAGTTTGTATGAGAACACTTAAAGGAGATAAGAGAATTGTAAATTGTATAATCTGCACTCTCGTTCCTCACTTTTCTCACAAACTCCCCTTTTTATCTTTCTAAAAATTTAAATTTATCTCTTCTTGTAAAAAGCTAATAAGAATACCTCCTGTTTCTCCTGCCTGAATTTAAATTAAAAATTTCAGGTTAATGACAGTTTATTTTTACTAAAGGGCATCATAAAAATGATAAGGTTTGAGTTGCATTCTGAAAATTTGGTAGAATTTGGCCAGTGGGAGGAAAGAGGCAGACACTAACAGGAAAGTTATGAATGGAAAGTTTGACGCTGAAATGATTGGGCCATGGGATCCCTGCCAGGGTGGAGTACAAAGTATATTTTAATAATCAGGGTTGGATGTGATTATAGAGGTCTTTGCTTTTCAAATAAACTCATTAAGGTATAATTAGGTAATACCAAGGACAGTGTCTGATATAAAGTTAACTAATATTTAAAGAATCTAAAATCAGGAGCCTTTTTGTAAAGAACTATGGTCCATCTCTCCAGACTGATACATACAGCATTCATTCAAGTTCAGACATTCAGTAGCATCTTAATATTTCATGAAGAGTTAGTCTATAATTTGTTCAGCCTTTCTTTTTTGAAAAAACATTCCCAGGTGCTATCCAGATTTCTATCATGACAATGATGAAATAAACACATAGTCTCAAGGTGCCTGATTTTCTGTAGGAAGGATTCCCGAACTAAGAGTGTGGTTCTTAGAATTTATGTAAGTGCCAGATTCTTTCAAACAAGGCTGTTAAAATTTGCATTCCTCTTGCTTTTGAAGAATGTGGGCACCAGTATCCTCAGCTCCCTAACTTCGGCAAAATAATTGTAGTTCATTATTCTTTTATATTTCCTTTCCTTATTAATGAGAAAGATTATCCAATGTTTCTGATCTTCTAGTCTTACTCAGATAAAATTGACATACAGCACAGTATAGATTCAAGGTGTACAGCATAATGGTTTGACTTATATACATCATGAAATGATCACCATAAATTTAACAACATCCATCGTGTCATATAGACACAAAATAAAAGAAGAAAATAGTTTCCTTGTGCTGAGATCTCAAGATTTACTCTCTTAAAAACATGCAACAGTGATAATTATATTATCATGTACTTTACATCCCTAGTACTTATTTATCTTATAACTGCAAGTTTATACCTTCTGACTGCCTTCATCAACTTCCCTGATCCCTACAACCCCTACCTCTGTGCTTAGTCATTCAGTCGTGTCCAAATCTTTGCAACCCCATGAACTGTAGCCTGCCAGGCGCCAGTGTCCATGGGACTTCCCAGGCAAGAATACTGGAGTGGGTTGCCATTTCCTTCTCCAGGGGATCTTCCCAACTCAGGGGTGAAACCCAGGCCCCCCCATTGCAAGCAGATTCTTTCCCGTCTGAGCCACCAGGGAAGCCCCAACCCCTACCTCTGATAAGCACAAATCTGATCTTTTTTTCTATAGATTCATTGTTGTTTTTTGTTTGAGTGTAATTGACCAACAACATTACATGAGTTCTTGGTGTACAACATAGTGATTCAATATTTCTAGCAGTATAAAATGATGATCATGATAAGTCTATTTACCATCTGTCACCATACAAAGATATTACATTATTATTGACGGTATTTCCCATACTGTAAATTTCATTTCTGTGACTTTTTTATTTTTTAACAGGAATTTTGTGCTTCATAATTTCCCTCACCGATTTCTCTCTTTCCCTGACCCTTTTCCCTCTGGCAACTACTTGTTCATACTCTCTGTGTCTATGAGTCTGTTTCTATTTTGTTATGTTCGCTAATTTGTTTTGTTTTGATTTTCTTCTGTGAAAATCTTTGGTTAGTCTACTTGAGAAATGTAAAATAAAATATGTAGCTCTTCATTCTCAGTTTGCAGTCTTGGTTTAAGAGTTCTCCCCAACCCTTTGGCTATACAACTAGTTTTTGAAATTCTTTTCTTTGTTGCTTTTTCTTTATATATTTAAATATTTTTCCCATCTCAAATTTATTGTTATGAAATGAGATAGGGACTAATTTTGTTTTTTGTGGATAGAAAATGGTTTCAGAGCCATATAATAAATGAACCACTTTTTCCAATTGAATAGAAATTTTACTTTTCCACATAACAAGTTCCCATATATAACAAGTGGTAGTGGTGGTTTAGTTGCTAAGTCGTTTCTGACTCTTTATGACCCCATGGACTGTAGCCCTCCAGGCTCCTCTGTCCATGGGATTTCCCAGACAAGAATACTGGAAGGGGTAGCCATTTCCTTCTCCATATATACTAAGAAGTAATAATGGTTAAAAAGCTATTCAACTGATCTGTAGTTTTTGCTGTATTCTTGGATCATGGTCTTCCTTTCATAATTTTTGAAATTCTTGGATATATATTCCTCCTTATTAACTAATAAAATAGTTTTATCAAGTTATAAATAAAAAAGATTCTGAACAAAATGATAGTGTTTAGTTGCTAAGTAGTGTCTGACTCTTGCGACCCCATGAACTGTAGCCCATAGGATTTTCCGGGCAAGAATACTGGAGTGAGTTGCCACTTCCTTCTCCAGGGGATCTTCCTGATCCAGGGATTGAACTCAGATCTCCTGCTCCGCAGTCAGATTCTTTACCAACTGAGCTACCAGGGAAGGCCCTTAACAAAATGCACATATTTATTTTGAGACAATTGACACAATTAAGATATTAGGTCTTCCTATTCAGAACATAATATTTTCATCATATTTTGGATCTTATTTTATGCTGTGTGATGTTTTATTGTTTCTTATATATTTTATTTTTTTTTCTTTAATATTTTCATAAGTACAGTATATTTTGCCACAATTTATAATAGCTAATTTTTCATTCTATATTTAATCAGTTTTGTTTATAACTGTATTTCAAATATAGAGAAAAACATGGTTTTTTTTTTTACATATAAGATATATAAGGTATCTTACATCTTAACTTTATTATCTTCAGTTCAGTAGCTCAGTTTGCAACCCATGGACTGAAGCAGGCCAGGCTTCCGTGTCCATCACCAACTCTGACTTTACTCAGACTCATGACCATTGAGTCGGTGATGCTATCCAACCATCTCATCCCCTGTTGTCCCCTTCTCCTCCCACTTTCAATCTTTCCCAGCATCAGGATCTTTTCCAGTGAGTCAGTTCTTCACATCAGGTGGCCAAAGTATTGGAGTTTCAGCTTCAGCATCAGTCCTTCCAATGAATATTCAGGACTGATTTCCTCTAGAATGGACTGGTTTGATCTCCTTGCAGGCCAAGGGACTCTCAAGAGTCTTCTCCAACACCACAGTTCAAAAGCATCAATTTTTCGGCGGTCAGTTTTCTCTATAGTCCAACTCTCACATCCATACATGACTACTGGAAAAACCATAGCTTTGACTAGATGAACCTTTGTTGGCAAAGTAATGTTTTTGCTTTTTAATATGCTATCCAGGTTGGTCATAACTTTTCTTCCAAGGAGCAAGTGTCTTTTAATTTCATGGCCGCAATCACCATCTGCAGGGATTTTGGAGCCCCCAAAATAAAGTCTGTCACTGTTTCCATTGATTCCCCATCTATTTGCCATGAACTGATGGGATGGATGCCGTGATCTTAGTTTTCTGAATGTCGAGTTTTAAGCCAATTTTTTCACTCTCCTCTTTCACTTTCATCAAAAGGCTCTTTAGTTCTGTGCTTCCTGCCATAAGGGTGTTGTCATCTGCATATCTGAGGTTATTGATATTTCTCCCGGCAATCTTGATTCCAGCTTGTGCTTCCTCCAGCCCAGAGTTTCTCATGATGTACTCTGCATATAAGTTGAATAAGCAGGGTGACAATATACAGCCTTGACATACTCCCTTTCCTATTTGGAATCAGTCTGTTGTTCCATGTCCAGTTCTAACTGTTGCTTCCTGACCTGCATATGATTTCTCAAAAGGAAGGTCAGGTGGTCTGGTATTCCCATCTCTTTAAGAATTTTCCATGGTTTGTTGTGATCCACACAGTCAAAGGCTTTGGCATCAACTTCATTCATATAGCAACCACTTGATTTTTGTGCAAGTTCATGTTTGAGTGTATATGTATATGCATATGCGCATGTTTATGAAAATTTCTCAAGTTCTAAATAAATTATGTTTAATTAGTTTTTAAAATATAACTCTAAGTTGAAACTTCCTTATGTTGGTTTGAATTAGAAGGTCTGTCTGGGTGATTGAGATAAATTTGATATTCATAAGTCTGAGTTTAAAAAAAATATAGGTTTCAGTACATTAGATAAAAACATTAAAGCTAAAAGAAAGATTAAGCTAAAGATTCCAACAAATTTTTGTTGAGGTACTTGAAAAAGTTCTCATAAAATTTCAATTATTTAACTATCAATAAGGGTACATAAAAGGTTTTTGAATCATAGAAATTTCATGTTACAGCAATGACCTCTTTCATATAACAGAGATATTAAAGGACTTTCACAAGATAATATAACTAATCCATAGTAAAGCCTGATTAGAATATTGGTCTATTTGGTCTTAATAATTGAGGATATACCAATTACTATTATATTATATAAGAACATTTCTTCTACTCTGTTTATACAGCCCAGTTTAATGAATGCTGAATGTAAGGGAATGAATTCTCAAGCTGGATGAATGTCACTCCAGGATGAATTTTTCTCTAGAAATGTATACTTCAGTATTAATAGTTCCAAAATGTATATGTTAGTGACAAAGAGACATTTCTATATTTGGGTAAAATGTCACACTCTAGATTTTAAAGTATATGCCTCAGACTGGTGCCAAGTCACTTCAATGAAAAGCATTGGGTTGAATTTGAGGAAAGCTATCAGTTTATGTGTTAATAGTTAATCAGTTAAGCTGATTGTTAATCACTCGATCATGTCTGACTCTTTGTAACCCCATGGACTGTAGCCGCCAGCCCCCTCTGTCCATAGGATTCTCCAAGCAAGAATATTGGAGTGAGTTGCCATTCCCTTCTCCAGGAGATCTTTCTGACTTAGGGATCAAACCTAAGGTACTGCATTGCAGGCACATTCTTTACCATTTGAGCATTAATGTGTGTTATTTAGCTTATGTGTAGGTCAGTCATTCTGAAAACTATGTGACATGAAAAAGGCCAAAGCAAAATTCCAGCTATACAGTGTAATAAACAGAGATATGAGTTTGGTTTCCAGATCCTCTTTTAATTGCCTCTTCTTCTTAGTTGTAGATTTCTGTGTCAACAATATAATTCAATCAGTTGAAATTCGTTAAATGGGAGAGTATGTTGCTTATAAGTAACATCAGTATATTTTCATACATGTATGTTTGCATGGGTGTAATGCTTTTGTGTCTGTAGAGTTTATTTTGACTAAAATAAGTCAAGCATAGTGTAATTTTTCTCTACATGGTTGTTCTTGTGATGTTCATTTCTGTCCTTAAATATGTCAAATTTGGAGGAAAAAAATTATATTCCTATCAAAGTAATTTTTAGGTAATAGCCCCTGAGCACATATAGTGAACTATTTATTTTCCTGTTAGAAAATCTGCTTTTCACCTATGACATTGGAAGCCCAAAAAGAAAGAGGGAGAGTTGCATACTGAAGATACTGAATAAAGCAAAGCACAGGATAAGGACAGAAAATAGACTTGGGAGTGAACCATGAAAGAAGGAGAAGCCATTTTCTCCTTTTTCTAAATGTTTCTGAGTTCCAATGCCTTATGTTTTAGACTTCTTTAAATTTCTGTTGTTTAATCGCAAAGACACGTCCGACTCTTACAACCCCAGGGACTGTAGCCTGCCAGGATCCTCTGTTCATGGGATTTTTCAGGCAAGAATACTGGGATGAGTTACTATTTCCTTCTCCAGGGTATCTTCCCAACTCAGGAATCAAACCCGCGTCTCCTGCATTGGCAGGCAGATTCTTTACCACTGAGCCACCTGGGAAACCCTTAAATTTCTGAGTATCAGGTAAATAGTAAAGTTGCTAATCAACTGATAATCATCTCTGCTGCTGGAGCTCAGCAAACAGGCATCTCTTCACTGCCCTCTTCTCTGCTCCAATGTCACCATCTTCCAAGGTCCTTTGAGATGGTACTCTCATCTTTCCTATGAAGTCAGTAAGAAGTGGCCTTTCATTAACTTTTATTCTTGGCCAGCTAGTGGGCAAAAGAGAGGAGAAGGGTCATTGGCCCTTATTTGATTAAAGGCTTCTCTGAAAATCCCTTTTCAGTCCTAGAGTTTGCAAATATGCCATTAGAATACTGCCATTCTGTAATGGAACTCCGACTTGTTTAGTTTAGTTTATGACTAGTTTTCCTTCCGAGATAAGTAGACATTTTTGAAACCGAAACCCGAACTGAAAGACATGTCAGGGCATCTGGACTAGAACTCCCTTGTCCTCTGATACCTTTGCTTTGAATTGCTCCTGCTCCACACATACATTTCCTCTCTGTCTGTCTCTCTCTCCTGCATCATGGTCATGATCACAGTCTTTCTTTTTCATTACTGCAGCTCTAGCTTAGACTGCACTGGTTACCAGGCTGCCCCATCTACCTCCAGCCATTCTACTTTTCAATCTGATAATCAAAATATGCTACAGTGATATTAGCATGTAGGAATTACGCCATTATTCTCCTGGTTAAATTCTTCTGTGACTCCCTCAATGGCTATTCTAAAACCTTCCCTCATGTTGCCCTAATCTGCATTCAGGCATTTTACAGTTATTTATCTCTATGTGGTTTATCCCATATTCTAAACAATTTGCTATGAATCCATTTTTCTTATATTTGTTACTTGTTATCATTTTCTGGTAACTTTTCTATGTCGCTAGTTCCAACCCATCTTAAGTATAAATTCCCTCTAAAATCTTTTTCTAATTCTACCTAGTAAAAATAATGTCTTCTGTAAATTAATTTCCCTATTGCTTTATTTATACTCTCTTTGGGGAATTTATTAAATATTTATGCAAAGATCACTTGCATAATATTATACTCCTTGTGTGTGTGTGTGTAGGTGTGTGCATTTGTGTGTATGCGCAACCATACTTTTAGGACTAAGGAGAATAATTACATGATTATTTCCATAGAAGCTTTCAGGCCTTAGACAAATTCAATATACAACCCTGATAATAAGTAAAACAATTCAAAATTATTGCTTAAAATGTTGAATGCCATAAATAAGTAGATGGATAGAGTGATAAGGGACTAGCAATACCAAGTATAATTTACAGTGGGCATGAAAGTTGGTATCACTGTTTAAGAATATTATTCGATCCAGAAATTCCATTCCTAGGTACAAGACCAACAGACACGGACAAAATTGTGCAAAGGAACCATATTCTTAATAGCCATAGACTGGAAACCACACAGATATCATAAAAAATAGATTGATAAATAAGTTGTGTCATTTTCAAAAATCAAAATCTTATGCTGAATTGCCATAACAAAGATGACTGCTACTGACAGAGAAAGTTAAGCATAAAAAGTACACACTTTGATCTGTTTATATAAAGTTTAAAAGTGTGTGGAAGTATCTGTGGTGATAGCAGTTAGATTTGTGATTGTGGAATGGAATGACTGAGAAAGGACAAGAGGCAGGTTCTTGGGATGCGGACACTCTTCCAGGTTTTTGTCTGCGTTATGTCGCACAAGCATGCTCACATTTTAAAAAGGTATCAAGCTATTCAGTTCAGTTCAGTCGCTCAGTTGTGTCCGACTCTCCACGACCCCATGAATCACAGCACCCCAGGCCTCCCTGTCCATCACCAACTCCCAGAGTTCACTCAAACTCATGTCCACAGAGTCGGTGATGCCATCCAGCCATCTCATTTTCTGTCGGCCCCTTCTCCTCCTGCCCCCAATCCCTCCCATCATCAGACTCTTTTCCAGTGAGTCAACTCGTCGCATGAGGTGGCCAAAGTATTGGAGTTTCAGCTTTAGCATCAGTCCTTCCAATGAACACCCAGGACTGATCTCCTTTAGAATGGACTGGTTGGATCTCCTTGCAGTACAAGGGACTCTCAAGAGTCTTCTCCAGCACCACTGTGCATTTTACTGTTTGAAAGTGAAAGTCACTCCGTTATGTCTGACTCTTTGCAACTCCATGGACTGTAGGCCAGAATACTGGAGTGGGTGGCCTTTCGCTTCTCCAGGGGATCTCCCAACCCAAGAATCTAATGTATGCTATACCTCACAAACAAGTTCAAAATTAATAATGATTTCAATGAATCAAAATATATTGAATAAAAGAAAAATCCACGGGCCCATGAATAATACTCAGTAATTAAAAGAAGAGGACCAAATTATACATATAAAAGAATGCAAGTAAGCAAACTCAGAAGTGATGACAGAATAAGAAAGCCCTCAATTATCAAACACCATGTAATAACCGATGTAGGTGCATAATTAGCACTCAATAATAGGCAATCATTTAAGTGTTTTTGTTTTATTGCTAGTTTCAATGCAATGCTTACCTTCTGGGACCTGGATAAACAATCATGTGTGCCTGCTGGGCTGCGTGATCAGAGTCCCAGCAGACTATATATATATATATTTTTGTGTGTGTGTTTTGCTTGAATATAACTGGTGAAAGTATGTTTTTTTTTAGAAGCAGCAGTGATTTGAGGTGGGTGTTTTTTGGTTTGGTTTTTTTTTTTTTTTGCTGTTTTATTCCATTCTTGACCAAAGCTTCCTCTCAGTGTTTTTTTTCTTAAGGAAAATTAAAGGGTGAAGTGGGAGATATATTTAAGTTGTCTTCTAAAAAATTAAATACTGAATATGTTTATACACACACACACATACATAGAGTGTGTATCTTATGAAATAAACAGATATCCAAAATGGCCAGATGAATTAAAAGCATATGAGTTTAATTATTCTCTTGTAAAGATTACTTAAAAGTAGTGCAACTCAAGCTGCATATGACTTTCATTTGTCTCTCAATTGTCTTCTTTTTATCCTTTTGTGGTTTCCATCATATTTGACCAATATCCCATTTTAATGCTTTTTTATGTCATCACTTTTTCTTCTCAGCCTGTTTAACTTGTCCTTATGTAGCACTTATTTTCACAGAGGCCTTTATGACTTTGTGGCAGCAGGAAGAAATATTAAACCAAAAATTTGTCAAGCAGCAGGGTGTAGTGCAATACATACAGGTCTGGGTGTCAGACAGATGGGCCTGGTTCTAACAGCAGGATACCAGCTTACTCACCAAGAGAGCATGTCTATAAAAATATGAATAATGAATAGTGAGAGTAAGTGTTCTTGCTGTTAAGTTGCTAAGTTGAATCTGACTTTTTGCAACCCCATGGACTGCAGCATGCCAGGCTTCCTTGACCTTCACTATCTCCCAGAGTTTGCTCAGACTCATGTCCTTTGAGTTGGTGATGCCATCCATCCATCTCATCCTCTGTCATCCCCTTCTCCTCCTGACCTCCATCTTTCCCAACATCAGGTTCTTTTCCAATGAGTCTGCTCTTAGCATCAGGTGGCCAAAGTAGTGGAGCTTCAGCTTCAACATCACTCATTCCAACGAATATTTGAGGCTGATTTCCTTTAGGATTGACTACTTTGATCTCTTGGCAGTCCATGGAACTCTCAAGAGCTTTAGGCCTATTAAATAGTGCCTATAAAATTTTTTTTGTCTTCACCATTCCTAGAGAATAACACAAAGGAAATTGTAAGTGCACTGGTGACCTGATTCATTGGGAAGCATTTTTTTCTAATAAACAACAATGTTAGCAAGGGAACATCTCTTGTCATCTGGAAGATACACTGTAAAGGATATATGAAAAGAGAAAGCTGAGAGGATACCCCTCTTATGTTCGGCTGCCACCTTTAATCATAGGTTGGGTCTTAGGGCTGCAGAAGATAAAACACAAACAAGCCCAAAACCTGAGTGAGGAATTCAAAAACTTGTACTGCAGAGGAAAATCTGGGGTTTAAAACAAATCATTAACTATTTTTCAGTGTCTTTCTTATTATTTAGGTAGGCCACATCACTGGGAAAGAAAAATAAAGATTGGCAGTTAGAAAAGAAGTTAAGAGCAAGAAAGACTTTTACCAAGGGTTTTCATAGGCATTGAGTTTAAGATTTCATAAAATGTCACAATTCAGATAAAACAAAGAATATCGTGTCATTTATTGCAGTTTTTTTTTTTTTCTTAATCTCATTTTTCCTGTCTTTGGAGGGGAAAAAGCCGCATCTGTCATGGAAGGAAAAAAAATAAAAAAACCTGGCTAGAGATGTATGAATCTTGTTTAACATTGCTGTAGCATGTTGTCTTAAATCACGGGCTTGAGCAAATGAGCTCCTCCTGACCTCTGCTTTCTTCTTCTTTCTAGGTGCCTCCCATACTCCTTGATAAGCAGTTCTCTGAATTCACTCCAGACATTACGCCCATCATTTTGGCAGCCCATACAAATAATTATGAGATAATAAAACTTTTGGTTCAGAAAGGCGTCTCAGTGCCGAGACCCCACGAGGTCCGCTGTAACTGCGTTGAATGCGTGTCTAGCTCAGATGTGGACAGTCTCCGCCACTCTCGCTCCAGACTCAACATCTACAAGGCCCTGGCCAGCCCCTCTCTCATTGCCCTGTCCAGTGAAGACCCTTTTCTCACAGCCTTTCAGTTGAGTTGGGAGCTCCAGGAACTGAGTAAGGTGGAAAATGAATTCAAGTCAGAGTATGAGGAGCTGTCTCGACAGTGCAAACAATTTGCTAAGGACCTACTGGATCAGACAAGAAGTTCCCGAGAGCTGGAAATCATTCTTAATTACCGCGATGACAACAGTCTCCTGGAAGAACAAAGTGGAAATGATCTCGCGAGACTCAAATTAGCCATTAAGTACCGTCAGAAAGAGGTGAGTGTTGCTAGACTTTGTCCATCAAAATGCCACAGACCTTAATCATAGGGGGGAAAAGCTGGTACTCCAAAATTAGGCTGGGATTTTAAAGCATTTTCTATTTAACTTAAGTGGAAGAAATGTTGGCCAGATTACTGATTATGAAACACATTTAGGAGTGGCAGTAAGTGGTTTAATAATTGGTGATGTTTTTTGACATCTGTATTAAAATATACACATTTACTCGGGTGAAAATGGTAAAACTAATGAATTTTAGACTCTCTGTATGAAGAGTTCTGATTCTGCCATTTATAAGTCTTGTTCCTTTAGAGGGTCACACAGATTTCTTTGAGCTTCGGTTTTCTCATCTGCTTAATGGACTTAATATTTATCCTTGATTATATGTATACTTCTTTATACATATAAAATATTTTTCTCACAGATTTGAAGGAAGTATAAAATGAGTGTATGAATGCTCTGAGTAAATTATAAGGTGTGATATTAATAAAAATACACTATTAGAAATTATTAATAAAAGAAAGCTTTTAGTCCAACAGCAAGTGGAAGTTCTAAAACGTCTCTCACGTATGGCTTAGTGTTCTTTTTTTGTCAGGAATGAGAGGTTAAAGAAGTCAGTGGCAGGAGAGTAATACAGTGTTCATTAGATTTCTATGGATTTGAATATTAAATGAGGAAAATTCAGATCTATTATACTTATTGCCTAGCATAATTGTTTTTTGCTTCTATCACTGATTTTGAGTAAGTTCTCAAAAATTTGTTTACTTCTACCTCCAAAATATATTGGTTTTCTTTTCATTGGTGAATTATAGTAATTATTCTAGAACAAAAATATTGGGAAACTACATATATAAGATGAAAAAGAAAAAGAAGCTTCTGAAAAAAATGTATTTAATTTTTTTTGAGTTGGCCCTAAATATTCTACATTAGCCCTGGCTGCATTATCTATTGCTACTTAACTAAATACTTAAGGTTCAAGATATTTGAATTTGCTTCTTTAAGTTTATTCTGTAGTTCTTTGGTCAGTTGTCATGGAGCTTAAAAGTAATTAACAATCTTTTTCCTCAACAGCAAAGGAAATGGCTTCTTTTGTGTGTTTTACCTCTGACTCTAAAATCACATGCACTAGATTGAGCCATGTCAATACCATCAACTCATTTTTTTAGGGTCTTGTGTTTAGAACTCAGGATTCTATTTTTTCTTAAGATATTAGAATAATTTTAATATGCAACTAGAAGAAATTAATGAAAAACTTCACTTGACTAAAGATGTTTTTTCTTTGCCTAGATCCTTTTGTATATTTTAAGAAAAGACTCAATTTCAAGGTTTATTGAACAAAGAGCCACAAATTGAGTCCTTGGTTAGGTATGTTAGAAGCAAAACAATAGAAAATATTTGATAATTTCTAACACTTCTTTCAAGATGCTTGTACTTTTTGTTTCTGTGAAGTTACGGAATTAGAGGGTGATAGAACCTTGTACAAAAAGTACAAACATCTTGAAAGAAGTGTTAGAAATTATCAAATATTTTCTATTGTTTTGCAGGATGAAGGAAGGCTAAAAATATGTAACATGTAATAAGAAAATAAGAAGTAGTAATAACTTTCAAAAGATACATTTTTTAAATGACTGCATTTGCATTTTCTATTTTAGTTTTGAAATAACAATGGAGGGAAAAAAGCAAAATTATTACAGAATTGTTCTGAAGTATCTCATTCAATATCAAAGAGTATATTTCCCTAGAGTTGACAGTTTTTCAAGAGAAAGTAATGTTGGATGGCTAATAATAGCATTATAAAATCAACAATAAGATTTTACACTCATATACATTCTTTGAAATCATAGGTTGTGTTTTATGAAACTTACTCCTAAATTATTCAAAAATTACCGATGTGAAAATACTTGATAAGATTTTCTAGTGATAGCATGTGTGTTAAATAAAACTCTACTTTAGCATAAATGTCTTCCCTTATACTTTTTTTTTTAAAGGGCATAGAGTGAACAGGAAGAACTTTTTTGAGAAAAAGTTTTATTGGAGTATGCTGCTGCTGCTGCTGCTAAGTCGCTTCAGTCGTGTCCGACTCTGTGCGACCCCAGAGACGGCAGCCCACCATAGTTGATTTATAATGTATTAATTTCAGCTGTACAGCAAAGTTAATTAGTTATACATATTACATATATCTATTCTTTTATTAGAGTATTTTTCCATATAGGCCATTACAGAGTATTGAGTAGAGTTCCCTGTGCTATAAATCCTCACAAAATACTAGCAAATCGAATCCAACAACACATTGCTCTATACGTTGTTAACCACAAGTTCTCCTTGTTTCAGTCTACAAAAGTTTGAGGTTTGTCTTTAACCCATCTCTGATGTTTTGGGATTGCCTTCCCACTAATGTTCACATGGCTGAGTCCTACTCGCTCTTAAAAGCGCACTCAGTTCTCTATTCCCACAGAGAGATTCCATGAAGCAATTCTTCCATACAACCTTTAGGATAAATGCCTTCATTATGCACATTCTAGGCTGCATTGTACTGCTGTATTTTACTTGCCTTCTCTAGTAGACGGCTGAGCGGCCTCACTTCACTTCAGTTCTCTAGGCTGTCAGTGTCAGGAACACGTTTGTCTCGTTCATCAGTCCTGCTTCAGTACCTGATAGAGAAAAGATGCTCCACATGAATTGATCTCAATATGCTCAGTATGAATGCATTTGAATAAAGTTTCAAAATCTCTTAGTTCTGGAAGGCTCCCTGCATGTTTCCTTGCCTGATTAATTTGCAGTGTTTAGGTCACACAGAGTCGGACAAGACTGAAGTGACTTAGCAGCAGCAGGTTAATAATGGAAAGCAATCAAATGCATTATTTTGTATGAAAAGGGAAACTCATATACACCCGGGGCAGATTTATTTCAATGTATGGCAAAACCAACCAATATAATATTGCAAAATAATTAACCTCCAATAAAAAAAATAAAACACTAAAAAAATAAATAAAATAAAATTTAAATCTAAAAAAAAAAGAAAAGGTTGCAATGCAACCCCTGTATAGCTCTTCAAATTAAAGTGAAATATATATATAATATAAAGTGAAATATATATATATAATATGAAGTGAAATATATATATATAATCTCTATATAGTCAACAGCCTATGTTCTTTTAAATTTACTTTTCCTTTTTTCTTGAAGGTAAGTCAACAGTTTTGCAACATTAACTTTCAACTTGGTACTAATCTGGGTTCTGTCTTAGAAATTAAGGGAATTGTTAAAGAGGAAGGAGAGAAATCAACATGGGGACAGCCCTGGCCTCATACCTGTTTATCCTATCCTGGAGCAATATGAAGAGATTTGTATCAATCAGCTGCTTTCTATAGCATGTGGTATCAGAACCTTGGGACTATGTGGCTTACAATGGCTCTCTCCTCTTAGATCCTTTGATTCTGGTGGCTAGTCAGCAGTTGTGTAAGACTTTTGCATTTGCTACAAATCGGGCAAGAAGAGCTGACCTTTGTTAGGCATTCAATTCAGTTCAGTCACTCAGTCGTGTCCCACTCTTTGTGACCCCATGGACTGTAGCACGCCAGGCCTCTCTGTCCATCACCAACTCCCGGAGCTTACTCAAACTCATGTCCATTGAGTCAGTGATGCCATCCAACCATCTCATCCTCTGTCATCCCCTTCTCCTCCTGCCTTCAATCTTTCCCAGCATCAGGGCCTTTTCAAATGAGTCAGCTCTCCGCATCAGGTGGCCCAAGTATTGGAGTTTCAGCTTCAACATCAGTCCTTCCAATGAACATTCAGGACTGATTTCCTTTAGGATGGATTGGTTGGATCTCCTTGCAGTCCAAGAGACTCTCTAGAGTCTTCTCCAACACCATAGTTCAAAAGCATTAATTCTTCTGTGCTCAGCTTTCTTTATAGTCCAACTATGTTAGGCGTATAGTCTGTTAGACATATAGTGCAACTCTGTTAGGAACTGACTGTCTTTTAATTCTTCGTTTTTCACTATTATTCAAGTCTAGGATGTCTAGAATATACCTTTCATATTTTCTTGTGTCTGGTAAATTCCACATCAGAATATGGATAATTTGGAGGGAAAAAAAATGTCTCATACTATCGGGACATTGTCTCATGGACATCAAACAACTATTATGGAAGAATGGCAAAGGGAGTACTTCTGGGGAGAAAAGTAGGAAAGGGGTATTGCATACAGTGTTCCCCTCCATAACTGAGATTTTTCTGCTGAAATAACTTTGAGAGTCATTCACCCAAGTAAATATGGTAATGCCTTTGTCTTAGTTTGCTTTACGTAGCTAACACAGAATGGGTTATTTGAATTTGATTAGGTATTACCACGTTCCTCTCTTTTTTTTTTTTTTCTCACTTCTCTGTTTTGAACTGTTTTGGAAACATTCATGTGTTCAGATCTCTTCTTAAAAACCACTTCCTCTGGAAGTATGCCCTTAACCTGTTTTCGACTCAGAATTCATCATTAGTTTCTCTTGCTATGGCAGCAGTGTTGCTTCATTGCAAGTACTGTTTTGCCTCCTACTTGTTTTCACTTTTGGTTTCTTCCATTCAACACCTTGCCTTTAGTCCTACCTCCTCCAGTCCATTGACCACTGCACCACCTAAAGGTCTTTGTTTTGTGTTTTAGGAAAAGTAAATCTAGGGATAGTTTTTCAGGTATAGTTCTGAAAGCCCCTGTCTTAGAGAAGCCCTCTATTCGGTCACCATGAATCTGACCATGTGAGCTCTGTGTAAAGCATTGCAGTGTCTTTCTCACTCTTGCAAATAAAGTCCAAACTGTCACAGCTCGCTTTATATGGATTCTGCCTAAATCGTTAGTTTCATTGTTTGCCATCACTACTCATAGTTCACATTTCAGTCAAATGCAAATACTCATAATTATACTGCTTTCCCACGTTGGGCCTTTCCAACCAGGACTCTCTTAACATAGAAAGACCTCTGTCCTGTTTCATGTTGCTTGCCCATTTTCATGGGTTTTGCCGGATCTCGGTAAAATTGTCTGGGAGGTTTTTTTAAACACTGAACTGCTGCTTCTTTCCCAATGCTCAGGACAGTTACACTAAAACCCCTGGAAATGCAGAGGTATTTTTTTAAAGACTACCCAGATAATTCTAATGTGCTGTCAAGGTGAGTAAGTACTACTTGAAATTATATATCAAGGTTTAACTCATGAATTAAAGTTTCTTTAGATTTCCTTGACTTTCTCAAGTAGAGAAGACAGAGGTTGCCAAATGTAACATCATCAGAAGCACCTGAGCAGCTTTTGGAAGCAACTCTCCTTTTGGCTCAGCTGGTAAAGAATCTGCCTGCAATGCAGGAGACCTGGGTTCGATCCCTGGGTTGGGAAGATCCCCTGGAGATTTTCCAAGGGCTCTGGAAGGAAGGAAAGGCTACCCACTCCAGTATTCTGTCCTGGAGAATTCCATGAACTGTATAGTCCATGGGGTTGCAAAGAGTCGGACACAACTAAGCAACTTTCACTTTCATGAATTTTCTTTCTCTCAGCCCCAAGTGCAGAAATTCACCTTCAGTAAGTCCTTGCATCTGTGGCATAGCACAGACATCCTCTCAAGTTCTTCCCATCTCTCCCTTCTTATGTCATCACCCACCCTATTATGGTTGCCCTGATCCTGATATCCTTCTTTCTCCTTAAGGTCTATTCCACTGCTAACAGGATTCTTAAAGCTTTCGTTTATTGGCAAAGTAAGATCCAAGAGTTAGGTAGGAAAAAAAAAATCCTACTTAAAAAAGGGAAGTAAACCTAAGGAAATGCAATGATGGAGGGGAAGGGGTCAAACATTAATAGTCTCCTGTCACATGATAGAGAAATGAAAACTTTCCATCTGAGTGTGCATACCTAGCCATGCCTTCTTTTAGGTAAATTTCTGACCATCTAAAAACTATTGGAGATATCTTTTTGGTGATATCAAGTAACTCATCTCTGATGGTTGAAAAAAAAATTCTATAAAAGTATGAAGCCTATGAAATGGATATAATTCTCTTTCCCACGCCTAATCAGGTATGTGATGTTGTATCAATTAGCTTTTGTTTTTGTTTTCTCACCTTTAAAATGGGAAAATACTGCCGACTTCATAGGTCAGTAGTTAAGGTGAAGCATGATAATACAGGTCCAGACTTAGGCATACTTCCTGGCATATATGTCCATGGAAGGGTAGCTGACTGTTACATTTAGTTATTACTGTTATTATAATTGTTTTTGTTTATCCCTTCATGGAACCTCAGTATAAAAAACTAAGTGCATGCAGAGAAATGATATATACCACTCTATTGTATGTCCTGCAGCAAAACGAGGGGACTTAAATTAAATGTTTTAATATGTATACTGAATATTTATATAGGCCTCATGGGTTTCATAGCACTTTTGAACTGTGAGTTTGGAACTGACACATACACACTGCTAAAAATAAATGATAAATTAAAAGATTTTTTTGAAATTTATCATTACAGTCTATTATTATAATCAGTATGCTAAACTATTTATTTTAAAACAATAGTCTCATCAAAAATGCATAATGTATAAATATTATGCCAGAGCCTAGGGTTGTCCATGCTCTAGTTCTTCCATTTTAAGCTTTCAAAAGTAACTTAGATTATGTATTACACACTCAATTTTAATTTGTCCTCCTGCTTTGCATTTTTTAATATATTTTAGGCATTGATTATGTATGCCCTTTGAACCTGACTGCTGCCTGCTAGACCACAGAATCAGGAACTCTTATCACACCAGCACTTATCAAGAATGCCAGGCATATGGCAGAGTTTTAATACATGAGGTTACACTGAGTGATGTAAATAATTAAGAGACTTGTATGAATAAAAGGGATAAAAAGCTGCATTTCTTTAGCTTACTTTCCTTTTCCTCTGTCCTTGGGAGCACACTCACTGACCAATTTCTGGGCCCTGCATTTTGGTCCTCCAAGTGTGTTCACATACCTGCTGTTGCTATGCAAAGGCAACACAGATAAAAGCTTCCTAACCCTTCTGCCCACCCACTCCTGGGGCCCAAACATTTCAGCACTTGCCACTGGATAATGAATGAAGCAAATGCCTGTTCAGGACTTGGTGAGCCCGGAAGACAGTACTATGACAGGTCATTAGGCATTTAATTTAACACTAGGTTTTTAGAGCTTGGAATTCAATTCCCATGTTTCTTTACAGCTAATTAATGACATGAAACCACTAATTCATATCTGAAAGTGATTGTTTCTGTTTCTTCCACAATGAAATATGAAATGGTATATGTCTACAACATTGTATAAATTCATCCTTTTGAACAGCATTGAGTAGAATGTGATAAATTTATATCTTCTAAAACATAAAATAGCAAGCTTTAACTTGAAGTTAGATATAAAATATAGCTTGTATTTGATGTTGTTGTTCAGTCACAAAGTCATGTCCGACTCTTTGCGACCCTATGGACTGTAGCCAACCAGACTCCTCTGTCTGTGGGATTTCCCAGGCAAGAATACTGGAGTGGGTTGCCATTACCTTCTCCAGGGGATCTTGATATTGTTTTAATAAATCCAAAAAGGAAATGACTAAGTGACTTATTTTCAGAGAGGTATACACTTCTGTTCACCTAACAAAAATGCATTGTGTCCACAGAATAAGCAACTCTTTTCAACGTAACTTTCATTTGCTGCAGACATCAACTAAAAACATTAGGTTTTTGATAATATCTTTAAAAAATTTCACTGTGTATTCTACACCCTCTCTGGTCCTTCAAGGGGTGTGGCTCAGATGGTAAACAATTTGCCTGCAATGTGAGATACCGGGGTTCAATCACTGGGTCAGGAAGATCCCCTAGAGAAAGGAATCATGGCTACCCACTCCAGTATTCTTGCCTAGAGAATTCCATGAACAGAGGCTACAGTCCATGGGGTGACAGAGTCAGATACAACTGAGCTACTAGCATGTTTCACTGGTTTTCCGAGGAATAACTTTTCTGTATCCAACTGGGACTTCTGACTCCATGATAATTGACAAACTTGAGTAGCAATAAGATCAGCCCCTATTCAGATCCTATAATTTCATTTGTCAGCAATGAAGAACCCTGTCTATTGCTGCTTTTGCACAAAACTTCCCATTTAAATTTGAGGATTTTGCTTGGGTCATAATTTAACGTCTCAAATCTTCTCTGTCACTTATCACAAAACAACATTAAGAATTACTGCTTTTCAAAATCATGAATTTAACAGTTTATTCCAGCCCACATACAGAAGTAAAATACAAAAACCAAATGGGTTGGCAAAGCATTATTGTTGTCAGGAAAACCTAGTGGCTTTGAGATACAATGTAAAATCCTGCTCAAGATCCCTGATAAACTATGGGAATGAGAAGGAGCTTTTACACTTTTCCTTACCCTCATTTTCCTTCACCATATGTGGCATATTCACAGGTTTTCTCAATAAAGGTTAGTTATGTTTTGTCTCAAGTCCTGGGAAAAGAAACGTACAGTGAAACCCTCTAGGATGTATAATAGAGGGTTTGTGCTATAATTTGGCGATTTATGAGCCTTAAGCTTAATTCTGAAGCAGTGTGTTTATTGACTGCTTCTCGGTAATATAGAACTGGGAAAACAATCCCATAGGATTATATTTTTATTCTTTGTAGCACTCTCTGTTCCCTTTTTCCCTTTGGCTTTAGGGAGCACTCAGTGGTGTGCCTTCTGCTGCTATGGAGAAATACTGAAAGCCTTTTTCTTTATGGTTTTTACCTTCATCAGCCCCCTTGAAAGCTCCCTGTGAGTTGTAAGAAGTCCTGCTTTTCCTCATTCCAAAACCACCACTTCAGGTTTAAATGCGGGGCTCCATTGTTGTTTTGCTCTGTGGCATTCCCTAAGCTCAGTGATTTTCCCCAGGTGGTTCTGGAACATGCAGCCCAAAACCTCTTTTCTTCCTTTGCCACATTCATCTCTAATATTGGGCAGTGGGGAGCTGGAAAATCTGATTGGCAGCTGTTATTAAGTAAACATAGGAGGGACCTAGTGGTTGGGCTTAGGGGGCTTTGGTCAAGATAATGCTCTTTCTCTCTCCAAGTGCAAGTCCACACGTGATTGCAGAGTGTCTATTCAATGCCGGAGATAGAGGCCAGCAAAATGAGAACACAGCAAGTCCTAAGCCAAGTTTGGGTTTCTTCCAGAAACTTCCTAGAACCTAGAATTTTTTTTGAAGGGAGTTAGCAATGTTTTATTTCAAAATGCTAAGACTGACTTTACATTTGCTATTCAGACTCCTCTTCTGTAAATAACCTCCTGGTATCAGTATCGCAATGCTTATTGTGAATGGGCTTTGAAATACTGTGTTTGGAAAACAGCGTATATTGTTTTTCTGATTACACGGCATTACATGCCAGTATAAGAAATGTGTGATATCAATAAATATGATATTGACAAGTGTGTAACCACATAATGCTAATATTCAGTTTAGTTTTTAAATAATTTCTTATCATAAATAGGTAGAGCGTAGAATTTTATTCTTGCTTAGTACACTGAAATCCGTGTGTGTGTGTGTGTCTACTGCAGTTCTTAAGCAGAAAATGCTGTTGCTGTTGTTGTTTAGTTACTAAGTCATGTCTGACTCTTTGTGACCCTATGTACTGCAGCCCACCAGGCTCCTCTGTCCATGGGATTTCCCAGGCAAGAATACTGGAGTGGGTTGCCATTTCCTCCTCCAGGGGATCTTCCTGACCCCGTGATTGAACCTGCATCTCCTGCAGGCAGATTCCTCACCACTGAGCAACCTGGGTATAAGCTAAAAATAGATTTTTAGCCATATTTCATGAACACTTTATATGCTATGTCCTTCATTGATAATGTTTTCTCATTTTCTTCCCTCCTTCCTTCCCTGTCCTCCTTCCTTATTAGGACTTTCAATCACCGTATGTAAGCGAGTCTTTTCTCTTACAGTTGGTGCTAGACAGGGAGGCCTGGCGTGCTGCGGTTAATGGGGTCGCAAAGAGTCGGACACGACTGAGCAACTGAACTGAACTGAAGTGAATCTGCTAACCCAAACTCCTAATTTATCCCTTCCCCTCATTCCCTTTGGTAACCATAAATCTGTATTTTAAGTCTGTGAGTCTGTTTCTGTTTTGTAAATACATTCATTTGTATCATTTTTTAGGTTCCACACTAAGTGATATCATATATTTGTGTTTGTCTGTCTGACTTACTTCACTTACTATGATAATCTCTAGGTCCATCCATGTTGCTGCAAATGGCATGATTTCATTTTTTATGGTTAAGTAATATTCCAGGTATATATCTACCACATCTTCTTTATCCATTCATCTGTTGATGAAAATATAAGTTGCTTCCATGTCTTAATTTTTATGAATAGTACTTCTATGAATATTGGGGTACATGTATCCTTTTGAATTAAAGTTATCCTCATTTCTGGATATATTCCTAGGAGTGGGATTGCTGGATCATACGATAATTCTATTTTTGTTTTTGAGGAACCTCAATACTCTTTTCCACAGTGGCTACACCAATTTACATTCCCACCAACAGCATAAGAGGGTTCGCTTTGTCTCCACACCCTCTGTAACATTTATTATTTGTAGGTTTTTTGATGGTGGCCATTCTGACCCGTATGTGGTGATATATCATTGTAGTTTTGATTTCCATTTCTCCAATAATTAACAATTTTAAGCATCTTTTCATGTGCCTCTTGTTCATCTGTATGTCTTCTTTGGAGAAATATCTATTTACTTCTTCTGCCCATCTTTGAGTGGGCTGTTTGTCTTTCTGACATTGAGATGTATGAGCTGTTTGTAAATTTTGGAAATAATCCCATGTTGGTCACATCATTTGCAAATATTTTCTCTTATTCCATATGTTGTCTTTTAGTTTTGTTTATGATTTCTTTGCTGTGCAAAAAAAAAAAGTTTTTAAGTTTAATTGGACCCCATTTGTTTATTTTTGCTTTTATTTCCTTTACTTTAGGAGATCCAAAAAATATTGCTGTAATTTATGTCAGCGTTCTGCCTTTGTTTTCCTCTAAGAGTTTTAGAGAATTTCTTTATTCTTTATGCCCTCATTCCCACCCCATGGCTTCTGCTTTAGCATTTTCTTCTGCCTGACACAATTGAAGGTTTCTGTATCAGGTCTCAGCTCATTATCACTTTCCTAGTAAAGACCCAGAACACCTACCTAGTTACTGTCTTCCTCCTTCACCCTTTATTCTCAGACATTCTCTTTACATGACAAAGTTGATATCACAGCTTTTATCACAATCCAAAATCATTCTGTTTATTTGTGTGTCTAATTATGTTTCTATCTATCTTTTTTCCCCTGTTACCTAAGTGTTATCTTGTCTGACTTGATTATCAGTGAATGCCCAGTGGTTGGTATAGTGCTTAGGACATAGGAGTCTGAATAAATGGTGATAAATTAGAGGAGTGGCAGGAGCTGAGATTAGAGAAAAATGACAGAATAGATTGTGCAGGGCTGGAATCAGCAATCTTAAGGAACGTGGCTTTTAGAAAATCTGTGATATTTAATCATTTAAATATAGAAATTCTTATTAACATTTGTGTTAGTCTCTCAGGATTGTCTGACTCTTTGAGACCCCATGGACTATAGCCCACCAGGCTCCTCTGTCCATTGATTTCTCCAGGCAAGAATACTGGAATGGGTAGCCAGTCTCTTATCCAGGGGATCTTCCCAACCCAGGGATGGAACCCGGGTCTCCTGCATTGCAGGTGGACTCTTTACCATCTGATCAGGCAGGGAAGAAATCCTAATAATCTTTATTATTTTCTCAAACTTCTATTGTCCAAAGATGAGTTCATCATCTTCCTCTCTAAGCCTGGCTCTTCTGTCATCTCTGTTCAAGTAAGAGGCAATCTAATTAATCTTGCTAGCAATCTGAGAGTCAACCTTGGTTATTTTACATCCATCACCTCCGAAAGTTTGATATGATAGAAGAAAGATGGCCACAGTTGAAGGGTGGCATCTAATAACCTTCTCAATCAGAGCCTGCCTTAGCTATCAATGCAATCAACAGTACAATGCAACAGAAATGAATTTCTGTAACTCTGAAGACTTGTTCATAAGAAGCCTTGCAGCTTCCACTTATGTTCTCTGGCAACCCAGGTGCCATGTGAGAAGTCTGACTGTCCTACAAGGCCATCATACCAGACAGCCAATGGGTACACACTCTTGCTGATAGTCTCAGCCGAGCCTCGCCTTCCAACTCTTCACTCCTATGACAAGACTGACAAAAGAAATGAACGTGAACTTCCCTGCACACCCACACTAATTCATCCTCTAGCTGGATGTGTTCATGCGTGCTAAGTTGCCTCAGTTGTGTCCAACTCTTTGTGACACTATGGACTGTAGCCCACGAGGCTCCTCTGTCCATGGGATTTTTACAACCCATTGGAGTGGGTTGCTATGCGCTTCTCCAGGGGATCTTCCCAACTCAGGGATCAAACCTGGGTCTCATGTCTCAAACCTGGGTCTCATGTCTCCTGCATTGGCAGGTGGGTTCTTTACCACTAGCGCCACCTGGAAAGCCCCCTGTAGCTGGACAATGCTGAGTAATTTCTGTTGATGCCACATAGAACAGAAGAATCAACCAACTAAGCCCTGCCTAAATTCCCGGTCCATTATTATGTACTGAATGTTTGTGTCCCCCTAAAATTCCTCTGTTGAAACCTAACCTCCAATGTGATGATATTTAGAGGCCATTGACAGATGATTATGTCAGGATGTGAGGCCCTCATGAATAGGATCAGTGCCCTTTTACAGAAGACCCCAGAGAGCTCTTTAATCCTCTTTCTACCATGTGAGGGCACATGAAGAAGACAGACTCTCACCAGACACCGAATCTGTGGCTCCTTGATCTTGGACTTTCCAGCCTCCAGAACTATGAGGAGTAAAAGTTTCTTGTTTAAGCCACCCAGTCTATAGCACTCTGTTAGAGCAGCGCATGAACAAAGGCATGCACAAAATTGTGAAATATTATACAAGGTTGTTTTAAACCACTAAGTTTTGGAGCATGGATCATTGAGGCTCCTGTGAACCACCAAAGGCTGCCTGTCTTGCATATATTGCTAAGTATATTCATTAATACTTCCCAAATTATTTCCTACTTTTCAGTCTACTCTTTCTGTTCTCTCTCAAGGAATCTTACCCAGTTTTCCTAGTTCCAATCTTGCTCCATCCAAAGTCACACTACACTTAAGAATTTTTAATATTAATATGTAAACATTCTCCACCGTAAGAAGTTTATTTTTTAAGTATACTCACATTGTGATGCAACCATCACCACCATCCATCTCCAAAACTTTTTCATCTCCCCAAACTGAAACTCTATATACCCCTTAAACAATAAGTCCACATTCCCCCTACCCGCTCCATCCCCTGGCAACCACCATCCTGCTTTCTGTCTCCATGAATTTGATTACTCTCGATTCCTTATGTAAGTGGAATCCCACAATACCCACCCTGTGTGTCTGGTTTATTTCACTCAGCATAGTATCTTCAAGCTTTGCCCATGTTGTGCCTGTATCAAAACGTCACCCTTATTTAAAATGAATAATGTTCCACTTTATGTATGTACCACATTCAGTTTATATATTAATCTGTTCATAGACTTTTGGGCTGTTTCCATACATTTTGGCTACTGTCAATAATGCTGCTGTATTATGATACTCATAACCTGATTCCCTCTCTCTTACTTTGAAGATCCCATAAAATAAAAACCTGTCTCCTCAACAGGATATATTATATCTGGATGCTGACTTCCTGCCCAGACTCGTCTCTCACCCTGTCCTGACTTGTGTTGTGTGCTCAGCAAATCCAGACTGCTAGTATTTACTCACCTATGCTATGATCTGTGAACATTACCACTGTAATTTTTCTTGTTATTTTATTGCCTTGAAATACAGCCATTACCTCGGGTTGGATCTTACCTCTTGTTTAAGATGTTCAGCCTCGGCTTCATAAAGGGATACTACTTAATATTTAGCAAACATATCAAAAATACAATTGCTTTGTATGAGTTTGCTTTGAATCATTTTAACTAAAGAATTAATTTTTAATAAAATAAAATGCTTTCAATAATATTGATCAATTTCTATGTTTATCCCTTATAGAGTGTGACTTTTTTTATCTGTTCAAACAAACATTGTTGTCAATATTACTCACAGAGCATTGATCATGTGATTATAGTTTAGGTGCTGGAAGCTGTAACAGCTATTAAAATAAAACTGAGATATGGTTGCATTGAACTTTTTTATTTTTTGACCTTCCTATGTACCTTCTCATATTTTTCTGTTCTGGCATTTCTTCATGGGCTACCGGCTGAAATGACTCTAGAGGCAGAGTTTTGAGTTTTGCAGCTTTTTCTGTTAAGGAAAAAATAATCAATATCCCAGAATATATAAGCAGCTTTGGCTTTGAGATAAAGTCAGTAATGTAGCTTCTATGTGACTGTGTGAAAATCTTGGCCACCATTTCAGAAAGGGCAATGAGTGACTGTGCAAGAAAATGTATTATCCAAGGATACAGGAGAATGGAGAGATATAAAAATAAAAATGCAGATACATTCCAAATAGTTGCATTTTAAGTGGCAACATTTTTTGTTGTTGTTGTTTATAATGTGGTCAGTTTATATGAAAATTATTGGCTGAAAATCTGCAATGTTATGTATTATCTCCTTTTTAAACAAAATTTACAGAACATAACTTTTTCTTTATAATTCAGAGCTTTGGAGTGAAGTTCAGTTACTGTACTCTGTGATATAGTTGTCAGTTTAGGATTCTTAAAATTGTTGATATTAATAGCTGTTTAGGCCTGTATGAAAGTATGGCAGAAATCTCTCCTTCACATAGTTTTGAATTCTCTCTCCTTGGAATCTGACTCCCAGCTATGGGTTCTGGAGAGTGCCAATCCACTTGCCTTTTTTAAAAGAGATTTTTTTGATGTGGACCATTTTTAAAGTCTTTATTGAATTTGTTACAGTATTGTTTCTGTTATATATATATATATATATATATATATATATTTTTTTTTTTTTTTTTTTGCCGGGGGCGGGGGCCATGAGGTATATGGGAATCTTAGTTTCCAGACCAGGGATCGAATCCACACTTGCTGCTTTGGAAGGTGAAGTCTCAACCATTGGACCTCCTTTTTATATTTACTTATTTTAATAATACTAAGTTTCACACTAAGCAACCCAATAACCACTCCAGGTAAAGGTGTTGGAAAATATAAGCAGAACTGTCTCAGGGCTTGAGGACACCTCTATAAATATGATGCATAAGATTTACGGCCTTAATACTGTGACATTATTCAACTTCTTTGAGACATCTTTACTTTTTTGAGTTTCAGATGGGTCAAAGTTGCCTGACAGATTACTTGCATTTAAAATGAATTTGCGTGTGTGTGTGTGTGTATGTACAAATAAATAAGATACCACGTTATGGAAGTGTTAAAGCCTTTTGAAAGGTAAAATATAATTAATCTAAACAATGTATAGCTATTTCTGTAGATGTCATAGGAAGTATTGAAATTTTAATTTAACCAGGCACTAGATGTATTGAAATTGTGAACAAATGGGAAAAATGCTGCTAACATTTAGAAAATAGTTTAATTATAAGCCAAATATAGAAAGAGTTTTTTCCTAACTAATCATAAATGAACTTAATTACTTACTGTAAACCACATCACCTAGCGGCCGTGCTTATTCTTGCTGTAATAGATCATAAAATGCTCCACCAAGTTTCAATGCAGAATATGTTGAAATTGCTGTGGTTTGATCTGTCTTTATAATAAGTAATCAAAAATTATTAGAGAGGTCTTTAAAAGCAAATAATTTAGAGGAATGTGGAGAGAGGCAGTGAAGAGTTGTCAGCAGCAATATTTAGCATATAATGGTCTTTATGGTAATGACACAGTTGCAGGCTTTGCTAAATAATTTGCACTTTTATTTTCAATTGGGGAAATAATAGTAATAAAGCTGTAAGAACACTAACTCTGGTGGTATTAGTAAGTTATTTTACTTTCAATGTATTACTTCTACCATGTTAGGTGGATCTTGCCTTCACAGTGAAGGTATGGCAGATCCTATGTCTAAAATCCTATTATTTTAATATTATTTGGGAGGACATTTCAACAATGTCTGTAATAATCGGGTGGAATGTTTTTATGGTGTGAACTGTCATCTCTTCCCTGAAATTCGTAAGGTGAAGCCCTAACATCCTTTCAGTACCCCAGAATGTACATGTATGTGAGAGAGTGAGGTGTGCCACTGTTTTTTTTAATGGATCTCTTATAATACTAATATCACAGCTCCCATTTTTTTTTTTTTTAAACAAAAAGCTTTAGGATTATTTTTCCAACTTTGGTGAGATTTAATTAAGTAAAATTGCATATATTTGAAGTGTCCATATGATGATTTGATATACTTGCAAGTTGTGAAATTAAGCTAGTTAACACATCCGTCACCTCACTTAGTTATCCTTTATGCTTGTGTGATGAGAACACTTAAGATCTACTCTCAACAAATTTCAAGTATGTTATTACATTTTTATTACAATATTATTATGTACAATAAAATGCAGTATTATTATTATCTCTTTGACTTAAGTCTTATTTCTCCCCAGGGTCCCTGGCAATCACTATTCTACTCTCTGCTTCTATGAGCTCTTTTAAATTTCACATAGAAGGGAGATCATACAGTATTTGTCTTTCTGAGTCTGGTTTAATAGCTATTATGGAAAACAGTATGGAAGTCCTTCAAAAAATAAAAACAGAATTACCACGTGATCCAGTAATGCCACTTTGGTGTGTATATACAAAGGAAATAATTTGGTACCTCGAAGAAAAGTCTGCATTTCCCATTTTTATTGTAGTATTATTCACAGTAGCCAAAGTATGGAAACAACCTTAGTGTTTGTCAAGAGGTTTCATTAAATATATGATATTATTCAGCCATTAAAATAAATGAAGGAACTCCTGCCATTTGCAACAACAGGGATGAACCTGGAGGACATTATGCTAAGTGAAATAATCCAGTTAAGAATTAACCCTTCCTTCCCACCCCCTCTTTTAGCTGTCTTTCCTTTGAGCTGTTCCTCCTTTGTATTCCTATATTACCCTGTGCAAATCACAATAATTTCACATCCAAATGTTTCATATTTACTTACCTGTATTTCTGGTCCCTCTGTGAATGATTCTCAAGTGCATGGATTCTGTATAACTCACGTTCACTTTCTGTTTCTCATATAATAATTGTCACATAACAAGTGCTCATTTATTAACTAATATCAGAATGAATGGGCATCCCTGTTGGCGCAGTTATAAAGAATCTGCCTGCCAGTGTGGGAAACACAGATTTAATCCCTGGATCAGGAAGATCCCCTGCAGAAGGGAATGGCAACCCCCTCCAGTGTTCTTGCTTGGGAAATTCTATGAACAGAGGATTTTGGCAGTCCATGGGGTTTCAAAGAATCAGACACAACTGAGCACGCATGCATGCACAACTGGGAAAATTACTTGACTTTTCGACCTCAAATTCCTCTTCTATAAAATGTATATTATCTATACTGCAAGGTTATTGGAAAGATAACAGATAACATCTAAACCATGTGAGGCATGACAAGAATTCAGTAAATGGTATATTTTGTATTACCTTTTTATATATCTCTATATGCATGTCTGAAATGGTTATATGAAAAAGAATAATTCATAATCTTTTACCATAAATTCCAAATAAGAGTTAATATAATAATAGTCATCCTTGAATAGGACTTTCTGCCTCGAGTCATAAATTAAACTAGCCCACACATTGCATTGCTCTAACAATAGAAGATTGAAGTATAAATGAGGAAATTAAAATTTATTCAAATAAGATTAATTGGAAAATATTTCTTCTATGTTATTTATAAATGAATCAGTTCACAGTTAAAGCTGAACGACCTTTGAACATTTAGTTCCATTTTCAAAGGTAAAATTATGGGGTTTGCAGTGCTTAGCCAGATCTACCTATCTGATTGGCTGTTCATTCTGGAATACTTTATAATGGTCATGGATACACAGGAGGGTCAGCACAATGGCCAGAAAGTGCTTTCTAATATTCTAATAAAAATGGCATAGTATAAACTCTAAGGTTCTCTCTTCGAAATTTCTCACTCCAGATTTTAACAATTACATCAAAATATGTTTTGAATGTCACTTTACAATATCCTCCAGAGGAGTTTTGATTAAAATCTTTAGCCTTTCAAGAAATGACTTGCTGTACAAGTTAAAAAAATTAAGAATGATAGATATCTAGAAAGATTGATCGGTATATCAATCAACAGATAAAAGCAACCACTTGAGTTTACTACTGTATTTGCTATACTCTTGCTTTCAGGACACTATTGGAAGAAGAACATTATAGAAGTATTTTTTCAGTCCTGACAGTGAACAGCTATTTTCTCTATCAGCAGTTATGAAAAATGAAAAAATGCAGGCTGTAAATGAAGAAATCCTTTCACAGACTAGAGCTATTCATAGTCTGGCTCTTGGAAACCTCTGTGTTTAGTCTGTGAGGTTAGGAAGAAGGCTTCTTTTGGAGGCTGTGTTTCCTAATGGTCCTTCTCTTCATATTCTTTCAAGTACTCATAACAAATACTTTTCCTGGGCAGCCAGCAGCAAATATTTTTACACTAGCCTCTGTGTTTGCCATGTACATCATTGACATATCCATGCATTTAAAGACCAGACTCCACCAATTGTTGGGTTGCATAAATTTCCTGAGCTGCATCTCTGTATATTATTGAAAATATGTCCCTAGATAATTAAAAATGAAGTTTATTCAGAATGGACCCAAGTAAAACTCTCACTAGCAATATGGGAGTTTTGTGTGCAAAATGGAAAAATAAATCCACTCCCAAGTAAATATTACCTAACATTACAAGTGCAAAGAATTAGTCTAATCAGTGATTATGTAGATCTGTCCTTATCTGAAGGATTAAAAAGTAAACATCTGTAAAACTCATAAATACTAATTACTTCTATTTTAAATTTATACATTTTATGCTATGAGCTAAGATTTCTATATAAAATGTCTGACACTAAAGTAAAATGTCATTTAAAATCAGTTTTTGTTAAACACTCAGAACACTATGTTCAATGTTCAAAAAAAAAAATTCTGAGGGAAAGCAAAAAAATAAATAAATAACAGCTTTATTGCTCAGCTTCTCAAGCCCAAAGCCAAAAACAAAATCAGCTTTCTCTCTACCAGGAATGACAAGTGTCTGGAATCCTCTTCCCTTCTAGGATCTTTGGTAGATATTTGCATTATATTTTAGTGATTGCTTTAAGACTTGCAAGATATATGTTTATTAGTTTTCTTCTTCTGCTGTAATAAATTATCATATAGTAGCTCAAAACACCACAAATGTATTATCTTACAGTTCCGTATGTCAGAAATCCAACACGTTCTCATGAGCTATTAGCAAAGCTGAATTCCTTCTGGAAGTTCAAGGAGAATATCAGTTTCCTTGCCTTTTCCAGCTTCTAGAGGCTTTTCACACTCCTTGGCACTTCACACTTCTTTTTCCTCTCTTTAAATGAGCAATAAGGGACTTCCCCCACAGGCTAGTGGTTGACTCCACCTTTCAATGCAGTGGGTGTGAGTTCGATCTCTGGTTGGAGATGTAAGAAGATCCTGCATTCCTCATGGCCAAAAAGCCAAAACAAACCAGAAGCAATGTTGTAACAAATTAATAAAGACTTTAAAAATGGACCAATCAAAAAAAAAAAAAAAGTCAGCAATAGCAAAATGTTTAGCCCTTCCCATTAGCTTCACACTGGTCTCCTCTTCTGCCTCTATTTTTCATCTTTTAAAGACCCTCTGACTTCATCGCTCCCTCCCCTGCCCCCAATAATCCAGATAATTTCTTATGATTAAGGTGAACTGGTTAGCAATCTTAATACCATCTGCCACCTAATTCGTTCTTGCTATTAAACATAACATATTCACCAGTTCCAGGGCTTAAGAAGTGGATATCTTTGGGGTGCCATTTTTGTGTCTACTACAATGCCTTTTGGCAGAAAGTGAAGAGGAACTCAAAAGCCTCTTGATGAAAGTGAAAGAGGAGAGTGAAAAGGTTGGCTTGAAGCTCAACATTCAGAAAACAAAGATCATGGCATCTGGTCCCATCACTTCATGGGAAATAGATGGAAAAACAGTGGAAACAGTGTCAGACTTTATTTTTTTGGGCTCTAAAATCACTGCAGATGCTGATTGCAGCCATGAAATTAAAAGACGCTTGCTCCTTGGAAGGAAAGTTATGACCAACCTTGATAGTATATTAAAAAACAGAGACATTACTTTGCCAACCAAGGTGCGTCTAGTCAAGGCAATGGTTTTTCCCGTGGTCATGTATGGATGTGAGAGTTGGACTGTGAAGAAGGCTGACCGCCGAAGAAGCGATGCTTTTGAACTGTGGTGTTGGAGAAGACTCTTGAGAGTCCCTTATACTGCAAGGAGATCCAACCAGTCCATTCTAGAGGAGATCAATCCTGGGTGTTCATTGGAGGGACTGATGCTAAAGCTGAAACTGCAATACTTTGGCCACCTCATGCGACGAGTTGACTCACTGGAAAAGACTCTGATGCTGGGAAAGGTTGGGGGCGGGAGGAGAAGGGGACGACGGAGAATGAGATGGCTGGATGGCATCACCGACTCTGTGGACATGAGTTTGAGTGAACTCCGGGAGTTGGTGATGGACAGGGAGGCCTGGCGTGCTGTGATTCATGGGGTCGCGGAGAGTCGGACACGACTGAGCGACTGAACTGAACTGAACTGAACTGAACAATGCCTTTACTTTTTCACAGTCTATTTAGAGTTCATATTGTATAATTCCATGTAAAATATAGAAGCTTTACCCCAGAACTGACTCCTTTATCCCACATGACTGTCCTTTATGCTCTAGTTACATATACATTCCATATGTTACAAGACAGTGTTTTAATTTTTGCTTTAAATGTTGGAGTGTACATTTTTTAAATCTTAAGAAAAAATTGTCTTGTCTATTTGCCTTTTATGTTTTTAATTCTTGCCAGATGATCTGAGTATTATACTCCTTCTTCAATAATCTCCTTTCAACCAGAATTCTCTTTAGCATATTTACCAACAGATATTCTTAGTTTCCTATTATCTGAAAATGTCTTTGTTTCACCTTCATCCTTGAAGAAGGATTTTGCTGAATATAGAATTTTGGGTTGACAGTTTTTGCCGTACTCTTTCAGGATTTTTATTGAACCACTCCTTTTGCCCTCCATAATTTCTGATGAAAAGGCAGCAATTATTTTAATTGCTATTTCCCTATATGTAATATGTCATTTTTTTTCAGGCATCTTTTAAGATTGTCTCATTATTCTTTACTTTCTAGAAATTTGAATATCATGTACCCTAGCATGGCTTTCTTCAGTTTTATCCTGGTTGAGGTTTTCTGAGCTTCTTGAATCTGTAAACTGATTTCACCAATTTGGGGAAAATTTGGACTGTTATTTTCAAATATCCTTTTCCTGACTTATCTTCTTTCTCTTATTCTTCTGCTGCTTCAATGATAACTTTTGATATTATCCCACAGATTCTTGAGGTTCTATTCATTTATTTTGTTTTTCTTTTTTTCCTCTTCAGATGGGATAATTTATATTGACTTGTTGTTAAGTTGACTTCTCTTTCCTCTGTCATCTCCATTTTACTGTAATGTCCATCCAATCAGTAATATTTTTAAGTTTTAGATATTTTATTTTCCACCTCTAGGCATTCCACTAGGCTTTTTATATAGTTTCTGTTTCTCTGCTGAGATTTCATATGTTTTTATTTATTTTAATCATATATTTCTTCACCTTCTTGAGCAGAGTTAATAGTAACTGCTTCAAAGTATTGTCTGCTAGTTTATCAAGTGGTTCATCCAGGGGTCAGTCTTCACTGTGTGTCTTTTCTCTTGAGAATGGGTCAACTTTCCCTAGTTCTTTTCATATAGAGAAATTCTGTGTTGTATCTTCCTGGTGGCTTCCCTGGTGGCTCAGCTGGTAAAGAATCTGCCTGCAATGTGGGAGACCTGGGTTGGGAAGATCTTCTGAAGAAGGGAGCAGCTACCCACTCTAGTATTCTGGCCTGGAGAATTCCATGGACTGTATCGTCCACGGGGTCAGAAAGAGTCGGAAATGACTGAGCAATTTTCACTTTCTTCACTTTCCCTAGTTCTTTTCATATACGGAAATTTTGCATTGTGTCTTGAATAATGTAAAAGTTATATTGTGGAGACTCCTGATTCTATTATAATCTAAGTGGATTTTATTTTTAATGTAGAAACCAATTTACTTAAATCTTAGGTCAGTTCTTGTTTGCCCTATACATGCAAGGGCCCACACAGAATTTAGGAATCCTAATCTCTGGTTTTCTAATTTCTGGAATTTGTTTTCACTTTTTATTAGCTCTGGTTGCCCCAGACACTGTCATTATTTCTGTATACCAGAATAAGTCATATTTTTCAACATCTTTGCCATTCCATATTACACCATAGTGGTGGTAAATATAAGATAGATGCTAGCTAGCTAGACAAACTCACATTCCTGGTCCTTTCTTCCAAATTTTGACTCTTCCAAAATCTGTACGTATTTTTTTCTGATTTCTCAGAGCTGTTAGCTAGTTTTTCATTGTATTTTATATGAAGTTATGTAATTCATTTCCAATAGGATTGTTCTATGTATTAGCCTGCTAGGGCTGCCATAACAATGTACTACAGACAGTAAAAACAGATTTATTTTCTCACAAGCTCCGGAGGTTAGAAGTCTGAGATGAAAGTGACAACAAACTTCAGTTTTTCTTTTTGAGACCTTTCTCCTTGGCTTGCACATGACTGTCTTAATCTGTGTTCACATGGGCTCCCTTCTAACCTCATTTAACTCTGTTCCTTCTTTAAAGACCCAGTCTCTAAACAGTCTTATTTTGAATTACCAAAGATTAGGACTTTAACATATGAATCTTAAGACTCTTGAACACAGGTTAGCTTACAACAGTATGATAAGGAAAATTTTCAGCCATACCAGAAAAACTCACCCATGGCAATTAGGGATATTACACAAGATACACGTTCCTCTGGATCCTAGTTTAGTCTCAGTCTCCTATCCAGTATATGTTCCAGTTTACTAATGAACTTGTGTTGGCATGCAAGATAAAATCTATTTCCCATCCTTGTTCAAATATACTCACAATATTTACAATGTCTAGTATAATGTTAATTTCAAATGCAATCTACCCTAGTCAGTAAATATTAATATAACAAACATGAGTGTTTTTTCTCATTAATATCCATAGCAATATTGGATATTGCTTCATATCCAATAACCAACTTTTGTTGAATTTTTCTTCATAATATCTCTCAGATCTGTCCCAGGCTTTGAATTTCATTGCTTACTGTTCTCGATCTAAAACCTTCCAGTGGCTCTCAAATTCACTCTGAATATAGCCAAAATCTTTGGTTCATAGACCAGTTGGCTCACAGACCAAAATCTTTGGTTCATAGACCAATTCTCACTATTTTATTAATTATATTACATACTTATGTGTTATGACTCCTTTTAGTTTGCTTTTGTTGCCTATCTTCCCCCAGATAGAAAGATAATTTTTCATTTTTGTTCAATGCAAAATCTGAGAGTCTAGAATACAACCTAGAGTCTGATAGATGGTTAGACATATTTGTTGAATTAATCTGAATGAATACATTATTTAGCTTTCCCATTATTCTTTCTTTTATTGAAATGATGTTAGTGGAAAACAATAACTCAGAAAAAAAAGAACACCAACAAAATACATGATGTTACCTATACTTTTTAAGACACATTGTATTGTTTAGAAACCCTTTCTTTAAGCCTTTGTGAGTCTTTATATTAGTGACACTGCTTTATATTTCATTATCATGTGAAATATCTTAAATCTGAGCTATTTTGACATCTTTTAAGATAATAGTAATGAACCAATAGTATTTAAAATGTAGTTTTAAATACTTTGTAAAACTTAAATAGAAGTCTGTTCTAAAACTATTTTCTGATATCTTCATCTATTAGTTGTTCACTTTTTGTGAAAGACTCCAGTATAAACCATCTTAATTCTCTAAATCTTGGTAATTCACTGATAAGGAAGGAATTCTATTAATAATTTTGGAAAATGTTCTTTAATCCATATCTTTCTCTATAGCTCCCTGTACAACATGGTGAATATGAAATGTTGTCATAGAAATAAGCTGCTATCTACTGGGCAGCCTAGTTCTGACGTTTTTTCCCACTCATGTGTATTATTGTGCTATGTGCATACATCACCCTGTGAGAGTTAAAGTGTACGTGTGTGTATAAACATATATTCAGTCTATATTTCACCACTCTCTCTTACTGTACTCTTCCATATGAACATAGAAAAACCTCACAAAACTCAGATGTACCCAGGAGAAACAGCTATGAGGAAAATAAACTCACAGAGGACAATTTAAAAATAATTTTTTTCCAGCTTCCTAGTTTAAAAATAGCATGCTTGTTGAGACTTGCAACGATTAAAAATAGCTCTTAAGTAGAGAGATTGTGTTTTTTTAAGATCTGTTTATCTGACATTTCATGTCAAAAATATTTAAGAATCAACATTCATATTTTACCAGTAATGTCTTCAAAGTCCTCAGAGTAAGCACCCCCACCCCACCCCCACCTCCCCCACACACACAGTATTAACCACTTCCCGGATGTGCTAGATAGATTTAGAGTTGATATCAATCACTTTCTTTTTATGCTATGTAGGTTCAGAGTTCAACTTGATTTGAAAAAGAATAACTCAGTTTTGAAGTTTTCTTATATAAAACTTGGCTAGAAACTCAAAGCCAGTGAATTACAATCATAGTTCACAAACCATTCCTTGTTGGTGAATGTCTGGTGAAGAAATCCTTGCTTGAAGAATGCTGGTATGAAATGAAGCGTACATTTAAATGAAGAGCTTGAAGAGAATGGGTTTGTGGTTTTATGATTCAAAGTTTAATTGAACATTTAATTTGAGTACTTAGAGACTTTACTAGGAATTTTTAATAGTAAGATAGAAGTGTCTCTCTACACTCCTTAGGAAACCTGTGGATGTAATCAAATATGTTCCCCAGTTTTACTTCTTTCTAGTTCCTCTTCTCCTAAGAAAGGGAAAGTGAAGTCACTCAGTCTTGTCCAACTCTTTGCGACCCCATGGACTGTAGCTTGCCAGGCTCCTCCGTCCATGGGATTCTCCAGGAAAGAATACAGGAGTGGGTTGCATTTCCTTCTCCAGGGAATATTCTCAACCCAGGGATCGAACCCAGGTCTCCCGCACTGCAGACAGACTCTAGCATTTGAGCTACCAGGGAATCCCTTTTTCTCCTATACCAGGAAGCAATCACTCTTTAATGAACTTGTTCATCTTCCCACTTATAATTCTTATATTTTTAATATGTAAAATCCCCTTAGAACTTCAGGGTAAAGTAATAGCTCAAGCAATTACCCCATCGAGAAGACTATATAGGAAGTCACAGCAGCCACAGAAGGTACTTTCTCTTGGAAAAAATAAAATTTGTTTTTAACAGTATTTGTTCTCTGCCTTTAATTTGCAGCTAAAAAAGAAAAAAAAATGCTTTCATGTCCTTGGTAGTCTTAATAAAAGTACTCATAAACACATAATTCTAGCCAAGGTTGATTCAATCCAGAGGCTCTTAAGAACATGCCATCAGCCTATATGTAAAAATGAAAAGGAAGCTTAAGGCTTGACCTTGACTTTTAAGAAGACTCAGGACCCTAAGTCACATTTCCATAGGCCTTCTGAGTCATTTGCTGTATCTTTTATAGGTTGACAAGAAGAGTTCCTCATCAGCAATTCAATCCCAGCCACAGTCAAACCTCCATATACAGTTTAAGAGAAGAAAGATAGTTTTTCATATTTGCCAATTCTGGATGATTCCTAAGATCATATTTCAGTCAGCAGATTTCTCAAGAGTCTTGTGTGTCAAAAGATCCAGTGAATAATAATTTCTCATAAGGTCAGATGCAATGCCTGGAGTAAGAAATACATGATCGAACTTAGCAAACCCACTTTTTTTCATTGCAGAGTTGCAAGTGAATATAGAAATACTTGTGAACTTCTTTGAGCTGTGTAATGCCTCAGTGCAGATACGTGCATGGGGAAGGGAAGACAGGAGAAAGGAAAGAACTAATAATAGTTTTGCACTTGGTGCCATTGTAAACAGGCTCCCCTGGTGGCTCATTGGTAAAGAATCCACCTGGGTCGGGTATATCCCCTGGAGAGGAAATGGCACCCCTCTCCAATATTCTTGCCTGAGAAATCCCCTGGACAGAGGAACCTGGGGTGCTACAATCCATAGAGTGGCAAAGAGTCAGACACAACTTCATCGCTAAACAACAACAACTATGATAAGCACTTCGTACAGTTTCATTTTATTCTTCAAAAAAATGGCACTGTTTTCATAATCTTCCTTGGAACGACAGGTCTTTCTGGTTCTGGCACCTATATGGATCATACAATACCATATTATTATTTTCTGTGAAACAGAATATTTCTGAATTAATTTGCTAATTATTCAATCTAAGCTAAAAGGAGTCATCTTGTTGGTTTCCTTGTAAGACTATATATTGGCACAGGGGATATACGTGTCTAGCCTGCAAATAGCGTGTCTATCTCAGCTTTGACCTCAGGTGATTCAAACTATACCATCCAGCCATATTCAGGTGAAAGTCCCAGGAAAAAGGTGGACAAGTCTGAAAGTTAATCATAGACAAGAGCTTCCAGGTTCAGACCAGGAGATTCCTGTAAATTCACTGGGACACTGAGAATTATGTCAGGGGAGGAGAGATAAGAATCACATTGCTTTTATTCATCTATTTATGCACGCACATGTGTGCCTGGATGCTCAGTTGCTTCAGTCGTGTCTGACTCCTTGCAACCCTATGGACTGTAGGGTTCTTCTGTCCATGGGATTCTGGAGTGGGTTGGCATGCCCTTCTCCAGGGGATCTTCCCTACCCTGGGATCAAACCTGGATCTCCTGAGTTGTAGGCAGATTCTTTACTGCTAAGCCACCAGGGATGCCCATATATGCATCCATGTAGTGAGTTATCATTCACTGAACAAATATTATTGGTGCACCTACACAGTCCAGGTATTGTTAGACATCAGAAATGCAGAGGTGAATTTGACAAATATAGTTCCAGCCCTATGTAACCAGTCATTGGGTGAATGAGATATAAAAATACAGTATAAATAAAGAATTATATATAATATAAATAAAAATATAAAATAATATAAAAAATGCATTACCTGGGCTGTCTCTGGCAGTTCAGTGATTAAGACTCTGGGCTTCCATTGTAGGAAACACTGGTTCCATTTCTGGTCAGAAAACTAAGATCCGCATATTGTGCCGTGTGGCCAAAAAAAATAAAAAAATATCCAAGTAAGTGTATGAATGCAGTTTTGGAAAAGTACAATGAAGCAGAATATTAGGAGCTACATAACAATGCCAGCAGGCAGTCTGAACGAGTCTAGATGATCCAGGCAGACTGAATGGGAATGGGAGATAGAAGGATCAGGAGGGGCTTGGGCAGGGGGTGCGGCGTGGACAGCTTTGCAGACAAAGGGAGCACCATCTGGGGCAATTCTGTAGTAACGGGCTCAGAGACCAGGGCACAGAGAATCACAAGGTGAGTCGTTTGCAAACCCCTGCAGAGTGGTGAGGCAGGCACCAAACCAGTCATATCCTCATTAAGAACTGTTTTCATCCTAAAAGCTGCAAGAAGCTTTTAAAAACACGTCAAGCAGGCAAGTGCCGTGATTAAATGTGTGGTTTGAAGCGATCTCTTTCGGTGCTGAGTGTAGAATAGGGTGTAGAGTGGGGGAGATAATTGACATGCTTCAGATGAGATATGATGGTGGCTTGGGCTTGAGTGGTAAGAGGAGAGGGTGAGAAACACAGATGGAGGGGAAAAAAATCATACTTCTCAGTGACTGCTTGAATCCATGAAGCAAGGGGAAAGGATGTAAAGGGATGAACTGGAACATGTCCTATATAAGAGCTGAAATCAAAGTGAAGCATGCGCAGATGCTTATTAAATGTGGTCACTGCTTGGTCACTGAATTCATCTTCTCATCTTTCTCAGCACATCTCTCTTTTAAGCAGAGAAAATTGCCCCTTTTTTACCCTTGGGATCCATAAGTGATTCCTCTACTTGACCCTCTTTTCTGTCCTGTCTGGAAAGTTTGAGAAAAACTAAACTGCAAAACCAAGCCACTAAGGATTTTTTTTTTCTTTCTTTCTTCTGTCTGGCTTCTTTTCTTGTTATCTCCTGATTATATATGTTCAAACTACTACATATCATCCCACATAAAATTACTCCTCTCCCTCAGTCCTTTAACTTTGAGGAATTCTTTTAATTCCATTTGGAAAACATCAAGTAAGATTTAAGAGGCTGTGCTGTGGAAATACTCATTTCTCTTTGAAGGGATTTTTTTTCTTCTCAAGGTTATTAGTTATCAAGAGCATGAGAAATGGCATCAACAACAATCTCAGGGACTCAGAAGATTTAAAAAAAAAAAGAGAGAGAGAAAGAAAAGCCCTCTTTGGAACTGAATGCTTTGCTTTTATTTCATTCAATTTTTAGAACTTGATTAAACCAGTACTATTGACTTGATATCTTTCATTGTCTACAGAAAAGATTGAAAAATGGAGAAGGTGATGGTAGTGATTACCGCCAATATCCAAAATCTGTAATTACTGAGTTGGGATTATAGCTCTGCAACTTTGACTTCATTCAGGGATGACTTGAGTCCTAAGCGCCTGTCCCTCACCCCACAACCCAATCAGCATCACCTCTGATAGGGAACTACCTTTGCCTCTGCTGTTAACTAGTTTTGTGGCCCTGGAAAATTCATCTGACCTCCCCGGACCTCAATTTCCTGCTTGTAAAGCAAAGAGGTGGGGCTTGATGATTTTTAAAGTACCTTCCACTCTGACTTTCAAAGAAAGACAAATCTTGGTATGTCTGACCCAGAGTGTGCATGTGTGAACCTGTGTATTTGATTTTTATTCAATTTTTTCCATCTTGTGCCTTCTAAATGTTAAACAAACAAACAAACAAACCTCATGTATTTCTTTCTCCTTTGAGGAATAAAAGCAGAAAAATAATAAGCCAGGCATTTGTAATTTTAAGATCCCAGGTACTTGAGATGTTTGTTAATATGCCTGCATCTTATCCAGTTGGGCCTCACCTCCCTTCTCTTGACCTGCCTCCTCCTGGGCCATTAGGGTCTCCAAATCTCCCTTTGGCAGGACCTCTCCCAGTGCCAGGTCAGTGAGGAAATGCTCCCGCATCAAAACTGAGCAGTCCTCCCGTGCTCCTAAAGATAATCCTAAAAAGGAAGAAAGTTATGTGATTTCCTGTTCAAAAACTTTACACTTCAAAGATGGTACTTACTGATAAGCTGAACTACCCCGGTGTTATTTACACATTCAAATAGGAGCAACTGACACTAGTGAGTTGATAACTGATTAAGTGCCCATGAGAAAATGCGAGGGAGCCATCAGGCCATCTCCACTGGTATACATCTTATCAAGGAGGATGTTTACCTGCAAAGTACATCTAAGAACAGAGGTCTGTGGCTGGACACTACACTTCTGAAATATTTTTTTTAATTTATTTATTTTATTTATTTATTTATCCTTCATTGAAGGATAATTGCTTTATAGAATTTTGCTATTTTCTCTCAAGCCTCAACATGAATCAGCCATAGGTGTACATATATCCCCTCCCTTTTGAACCTCCCTCCCGTCTCCCTCCCCATCCTGCCCCACTAGGTTGACGCAGAGTCCCTCTTTGGGTTTCCTGACCATACAGCAAATTCCCGTTGGCTATCTATTTTACATATGGTAATGTCAGTTTTCGTGTTACTCTTTCCATGCATCTCACCCTCTCCTCTCTCCCCACGTCCATGAGTCTATTCTCTATGTCTGTGTCTCCACTGTTGCCCTGTAAATAAATTCTTCAGTACCATTTTTCTAGATTCCAGATATATGTGTTAGAATATGGTATTTATCTTTCTCTTTTTGACTCACTTCACTCTGTATAATCGGAGAAGGCAATGGCAAGCCACTCCAGTATTCTTGCCTAGAAAATCGCATGGACAGAGGAGCCTGGTGGGCTGCAGTCCATGGGGTCGCTACTAGTTGGACATGACTGAGCTACTTCACTTTCACTTTTCACTTTCACACATTGGAGAAGGAAACGGCAACCCACTCCAGTGTTCTTGCCTGGAGAATCCCAGGGATGGCGGAGCCTGGTCGGCTGCCATCTATGGGGTCGCACAGAGTCGGACACGACTGAAGTGACTTAGCAGCAGCAGCAGCACTCTGTATAATAGGTTCTAGGTTCATCCATCTCATTAGTACTGATTCAAATGTGTTCTTTTTATTGCTGAGTAATATTCCATCGTGTATATGTACCACAACTTCTTTATCCACTCATCTGTCAATGGACATCTAGGTTGCTTCCATGTTCTAGCTATTGCAAATAGTGCTGCAGTGAACAGTAGGATACATGTATCTTTTTCAATTTTGGTTTCCTCAGGGTATATGCCTAAGAGTGGAATTACTGGGTCATATGGTGTTTTTATTTCTAGTTTTTTAAGGAATCTCCATACCGTCTTCCAGAGAAGGCAATGGCACCCCACTCCAGTACTCTTGCCTGGAAAACCCCATGGATGGAGAAGCCTGGTAGGCTGCAATCCATGGGGTCGCTATGAGTCGGACATGACCGAGCGACTTCACTTTCACTTTTCCCTTTCATGCATTGGGAGAAGGAAATGGCAACCCACTCCAGTGTTCTTGCCTGGAGAATCCCAGGGACGGGGAAGCCTGGTGGGCTTCCGTCTGTGGGGTTGCACAGAGTCGGACACGACTGAAGTGACTTAGCAGCAGCAGCAGTATACCGTCTTCCATAGTGGCTGTATCAATTTACATTCCCACCAACAGTGCAAGAGTATTCCCTCTTCTCCACACCCTCTCCAGCATTTATATTTTGTAGACATTTTGATGATGACCATTCTGACCAGTGTGAGGTGATATCTCATTGTAGTTTTGATTTGCATTTCTCTAATAATGAGTGATGTTGAGCATCTTTTCATGTCTGTTAGCCATTTCTTTGGAGAAATGTCTGTTTAGGTCTTTTCCCCACTTTTTGTTTGTTTTTCTGGTATTGAGTTTTATGAGCTGCTTGAATATTTTGGAAATTAATCCTTTGTCAGTTGTTTCATTTGCTATTATTTTCTCCCATTCTGAGGGTTGTCTTTTCACGTTGCTTATACTGTCCTTTACTGTGCAAAAGCTTTTATGTTTAATCAGGTCCCACTTGTTAACTTTTGTTTTTATTTCCATTCCTCTAGGAGGTGGATCATAGAGGATCTTGCTTTGATTTATGTTATCAAGTGTTCTGCCTGTGTTTTCCTCTAAGAGTTTTATAGTTTCTGATCTTACATTTAGGTCTTTAATCCATTTTGAGTTTATCCTTGTGTATGGTGCTAAGAAGTTTTCTAATTTCATTCTTTTACATGTAGCTGTCCAGTTTTCCCAGCACAATTTATTGAAGAGTCTGTCTTTCCCCACTGTATATTCTTGCCTCCTTTGTCAAAAATAAGGTACCCATAGGTGTATGGGTTTATATCTGGACTTTCTATCTTGTTTCCTTGGTCTATATTTCTGTTTTTGTGCCAGTACCATACTGTCTTGATGACTATAGCTTTGTAGTATAATCTGAAGTCAGGAGGTTTGATTCCTCCAGCTCCATTCTTCTTTCTCAAGACTAGTTTGGCTATTTGGGGTCTTTTGTGTTTCCATATGAATTGTGAAATTTTTTGTTCTAGTTCTGTGAAAAATGCCATTGGTAATTTGATAGGGATTGCATTAAATCTGTAGATCGCATTTGGTAGTACAGTCATTTTCACAATATTGATTCTTCCTACTCAGGAACATGGAATATATCTCCATCTGTTTATGTCATCTTTGATTTCTTTCATCAGTGTCTTATAATTTTCTGTGTACAGTTTTTTTGTCTTCTTAGGTAAGTTTATTCTTAGATAATTATTTTCATTGCAATGGTGAATGGAATTGATTCCTTAATTTCGCTTTCTGATTTTTCATTGTTAGTATATAGAAATGCAAGTGATTGTGTGTATTGATTTTGTATCCTGCAACTTTGCTAAATTCACTGATTAGCTCTAGTAATTTTCTCATACTATCTTTAGGGTTTTCAATGTACAGTATTATGTCATATGCAAGCAATGAGAGCTTTACTTCTTCTTTTCTGATATGGATTCCTTTAATTTCTTTTTCTTCTATGATTGCTGTAGCTAGGACTTTCAGAACTATGTTGAATAATTGTGGGGGAAGTGGACACCCTTATCTTGTTTCTGATCTTAGGGGGAATGCTTTCAGTTTTTCACCATTGAGAATAATGTTTGCTGTAGGCTTATCATATATAGCCTTTACTGTGTTGAGGTATGGAGAAGGCAATGGCAAGCCACTCCAGTACTCTTGCCTGGAAAATCCCATGGATGGAGGAACCTGGTGGGCTGCAGTCTGTGGGGTCGCTAAGGGTCAGACACGACTGAGCGACTTCACCTTCACTTTTCACTTTCACACATTGGAGAAGGAAATGGCAACCCACTCCAGTGTTCTTGCCTGGAGAATGCCAGGGACGGGGGAGCCTGGTGGGCTGCCATCTATGGGGTCACACAGAGCCGGACACGACTGAAGTGACTTAGCAGCAGCAGCAGCAGCATGTTGAGGTAGGTTCCTTCTAGGCCCATTTTTTGAAGAATTTTAATCATAAATGGATGCTGAATTTTGTCAAAAGCTTTTTCTGCAGCTATTGAGATTATCCTATTTTTTAAATTCAATTTGTTAATATGGTGTATCACATTGATTGATTTGCATATATTGAAGAATCCTTGCATCCCTGGAATAAACCCAACTTGATTGTGGTGTATGAACTTTTTGATGTGTTGCTGAATTCTGAAATCTTGCATATCTTCATTATTCAGTCTCTTATTAGCACTGCAAGGAACAGACACTATAGAGAGGAGAGTGTATGCATGCCCAGTCACTCATTCATGTCTGACTTTTTGCAGTCCTATGGACTATAGCCCGCCAGGCTCCTCTGTCCATGGGATTTCCCAGGCAAGAATACTGGAGTGGGTTACCATTTCCTTCTCCAGGGGATCTGCCTGCCACAGGGATTGAACCAATGTCTCCTGAGTCTCCTGTATTGGCAGGTGGGTTCTTTGCCACTGAGCCACCAGTGAAGTCCCATACAGAGGGGAGAGGAGTGCAAATCCTTCACATTATGTAGCACTAGGGGATGGAAGGGAAAATGTGAAGGAATCATTAAATGGAATTGACTATCTGCTTGTCACCTTTGGTGAAAGGTGTCACCTTTGGAGAAAATGGCAGTCAGAGGAATAGGTACAGTCACTCTCTTCTAGAACAGACTTTTTACTTAGAGTCACTGAAACTGCAAGATTACTGCTATCTATCTTCAGAACTCAGTGACCATTTTAGAATTTTTTTTTTAATTTCAAAAGATATATATTAGTCTAGTGAAAAACACTAGAACTTTGTCGGGCTTCCCTGGTAGCTCAGCTGGTAAAGAATCCACCTGCTATGTAGGAGACCCCAGTTCAATTCCTGGGTTGGGAAGATACCCTGAAAAAGGGATAGGCTACCCACTCCAGTATTCTTTGACTTAGATGGTAAAGTATCTGCCTGCAATGCAGGAGACCTGGGTTCGATCCCTGGGTTGAGAAGATCCCCTGGAGGAGGACATGGCAACCCACTCCAGTATTCTTGACTGGAGCATCCCCATGGACAGAGGAGCTTGGCGGGCTATAGTCCGTGGGGTTGAGAGAAGAGTCAGACATGACTGAGTGACTAAGCACAGCACACAGCACACAGACCTGTGTTGTCAATCTCCCTACTACGTGAGGCAGTTAAGCACTTGAAACATAGCTTGTCCAAATGGGAGTAGGATCCAGGTGTCAGATACACCTCAGATTTCAAGACCTATAAAGAAGGTTAGTCATCAGCTAAAGATTTTTCTAACAGAAGGAATAAATAACATGACTGATATGCAGACTGTAACCACTGAGTGGTATATGTGGTTATGAAATAATCACCTGGTGTTTATTTCTCTAAACATATCCTTCTCTGTGATGTGAAAACAAATAAATTTCATACCATTTCATTTCAAAACAAATAATTTTTGTACCAAAACTATCAAATTAATTCTACTATAGTTGAAAAATAAGGAGAAGAAAATTTTATATACGACTTTTTTCTTTGTGGTATGGATTTATTTTCTCAAAATCTGGAAGACATAAATAAGAAGCTCCTTCTCAAACTCCAACTGGCAGCCAAAAAGAGTTTTGTGCATTTTTTAGTTAACTTTATCCATCAAGCATTGCCTATTAAAACACAGTCACAATCACCACTTATGTTCACATCTTAATGCGTGAGCTGGGGATCAATGTTTTATGTCAATGTTTACATTAACCACGAGAATAGAAATCTCATAATCCAGCAAGAGTCAAAATTAGTAATTAATTTGTAACAGAATTAAAGTAAGTACTTACTTTTCCATAGATCATGATCATGCTTATTTACTAAGAAAATAATTTTCTTCCTAATTCTTAGAACAGAAGAGAAAAGCCAGCTGTATACTGTGCTATAGACCTTTGACTTCCTTTAGAAGGAATGTCATATTATTTGCCCTTTTTTCTTTAGCATTCAGCCCCATGTTTAGACTCAGCCTCTCCTTCCATGGCACATGGCAGCAATGGAAACCATGAAATAGTAGACACAATCTTGAAAACAGTAGACACAGTCTTTCTATTGTTGCCATTCACAGATTTACTCATTCATTCTGAAAATATGTCTTAAGAATCTTCTTGGTAGCAGAAACTCTGCAAAACACTGTATAGATACAGAAATCAGTTCAGTTCAGTTCAGTCGCTCAGTTGTGTCCGACTCTTTGTGATACAGAAATAAATAGTATCAAATTGGCATTGGGGTATACAGAGATAAATATACCAATTTCTATTTGATATAGAGTTAATTATAATATCATGTATTATCATTGGTGCTGATATAAAAGTATAGAGAGAAAATCCACCGTTATGAAGAATGCTCCTGGACCACTTTTTCAAAATAAAAGCTGGCCAGAGAAGAAGATGGGGTGATTATTGGAGTGGTTGAATGAGGGGGAGGCAGGGTTTAAAACAGGAGATTTCTGGAGCTTGAATGTGTATCTGAAAGGAGGAAAAGTGAATGATGAAAGAGAATGTCATTTTTCATTCCCTAGTTGCTTCACAAAGTTTTGCCTTCTTCAGTTATTTAGTAATTCTATAATGATTATTGTTTATCAGCAACATTATCTTTCAATGTTAATTTATACTTTATACTCTTCACAAGGATAAGACAATTTGTATTTGGGCACTTATTTAACATCTTTCCAATGTTACTGACAGATCTTTGGGATGTTTTGAATTCTCTTCAAATCTGGGTATTAGGCAGTGTCTGGACTCTGACATTTAGTACCAACAGATATTATCACCTCTTCAGTTCAGTTCAGTTCAGTCGCTCAGTCGTGTCCGACTCTCCACGAGCCCATGAATCAGAGCACCCCAGGCCTCCCTGTCCATCACCAACTCCTGGAGTTCACTCAAACTCATGTCCACAGAGTCGGTGATGCCATCCAGCCATCTCATTCTCTGTCGTCCCCGTCTCCTCCCGCCTCCAACCTTTCCCAGCATCAGTGTCTTTTCCAGTGAGTCTCTTAATAATGAATAAATGTTCCAGATCTTCAACTCAAAAATATTCCCAATCTTTAAACATCTAGGTACTTTTTGAGGCCAAGACTGCAGTGACACTGTGAAAAACTGTCTCAAGGGAGACTCCCCATGTTTCCCTGCTGGGCATTTTCTGCCTCCACAGTGTCCTGGGCTGGAAAATTTTGCCTTGGACTTCGCTCCAGTTGAAAGAGGACATTTCCTTCTCTGGGCAAACTTGTAACTTACACAGCATTAAGAATATTGTGCTAAAGATGAAGTAGTGAGACTGTCAATCTCAAGAAATTAAGCCATAAATGTTTCTTTCCTCATAGCTCAGTTGGTAAAGAATCCACCTGCAGTGCAGGAGGTACCGGTTCAATTCCTGGGTCAGGAAGATCCGCGGAAGAAGGGATAGGCTACCCATTCCAGTATTC